>NC_082662.1:58427206-58730237 GCF_025265405.1 Mesoplodon densirostris | reverse complement strand
CACTTTTGGTCCATGTCAATAGCTCTAGCTGGGAGTAAGTCAAGACAATAAACCAAGACAAAGATCCAGTGAGTTCTGTTGCCTGTTCTCTATTTCTAGGGGACAGTCCCTGCTTTGTTTCTCTTCTCTCTGGTGAAAGGACTGTTCCCTGAAATGTTCCTGGTTTCCGAGAACAGCTCTGGAGGCAACTTCATGAACTGCTGGCCAGATGAGAAGCAAGCAAGATGAATTCACCCTGCCCGCCTGGGATCAAGTGGTTTTGCGGATGCAGGAGGGAGAAAGGGGAACTTAGATGGTCCTCTTCCTTCCTCCTTCATCTCCCAGCGTCCACATTCATCCTTTTCTAGGCCAACCCTAGCTCCTTCTCATCTCCCTCCCTCCCAATAAAGAGGAGAGAAGGGAGTAGGTGGACACGGGGATATTGAGAGAGGCATAAAAGTTTTCCAAAAGGAGTCAAAGCCCTCTCTGATGCTGACTCTGCTAGTAGGTTCTGTCTTCTCTCCAGAAAGAAGCTCTGCACCAGCTTATGCTGTTGTTCTCTGCTGAGCTCTGTGGGTTGAAACCCCTGTGCCCGTATAGGTGTGTGCCCAACCCTGAACATGGTTTTTACATACAACCGTAATGGGTGGTGTAGCTGCAATTATTCTATCCTATAAAGTGAAGTCCTCTCAGGTTTATACAAAAGAAAACTCTCACTTAACTAAGATCCAGCTTATCAGCATGCTAATTGGACTTTCTTCTTCACACTCTGTTTTTAAGAGACAAAGTCACACTTGTGTCATGTTCTGTTACATTTGGTAACAGCTGCATTCTGCCCCCACCTCCCTTAGCTTCCCACTGTATGTCCTAGAGACTCCTATCTTCAGCTCTAAATCTACTTCCATAAAATCAGATTTTCATGGTTTCAGGGGGAAAGAATCTTTCAGAAAAAGACTGCCTTCTAGATTGTATTACTATGAAAGAGAACGTGATCAGAACCTTCTAGAAAGATCTCTACAAGGCTTGTTTTGGGTCCCTACTGATGCCAGCAGGCCTGAGCTCTCACCTGTCACACACTGACCGTGTGTTTTGTGCTGGGTGCTATGGGAAGTGTGTTGTAAAACACTAATAATATCAATACCAATATTGACACTTTCTAAGGGCCGGGAGCTATTCTAAGTGTTTTACATGTGTTTATGTATTTAATCCTTATAACCAACATATGAGATATGTACGATTTCCATCACAGTTTTATAGAGGAGGCAACTGGGACACTGTCCCAAGATCACACAGTGGTGGAGCGAGGATTTGAGAGAGGCAGTGTGGCTCCAGAGTCTTCACTGTTAATCCCTATACATAGCTTTTCTCATTTAATCTTTCCTGCAATTTTAAGAGTAGAATATTAAAATACCCATTTTCCAGAGAAGAAAACTGAGTCTCAGAGAAGTAACTTGTCTAAACGGTTGACCCATGATCCCAAGCCAATTCAGTTCAATATGCTGAGTACCTACTTTGTGCCAGGCTCTGTGCTAGACATGAAGAGCATAGTATAGTGCAAGAAACTAGTCACATATAGTTATTTTCATTTTTTTCCATTTCTTTTAACACTGTCGCTTCTTGCTGAAGTGATGGATAATAAAGAGTTCACTTTGAGTGAAGGAAAGTCACCTGCAGTCAAGATTATCCAGGGATGCTGGTACTGGGCACATGCCTGAGAGCTAGAAGATACTTAGGCCAGGCCGAATGAAGCCAACTATGAGCCTCAGTTCCTTTCCAATCCTTTTTGATTCAGGAACAAGCATTCACCCTTTTGTCTGATTATTCCATAAACATTTATTGAGTACCTACTATGTTCCAGATCTTATGCTATAAATTACGGATATATAAAAAGAGGATTCATCCTTTATCGGGACACTCTCAGTTTAGAAGAGGTGAAAATTAAAATAAAGATTACAGCATAATACAACAAGTGCAATAATTGAGATTTTGAGATAATAATTGAGAGTGGTTTTGGATGAGTTGTGGAAGATGACGTATATGTTGAGATCTGAAGGATAAGAAATGCACTTTCCAGATGGGAATGGGTAAAGGAACTAGTATTTACTGAGCATATACTATATATCAGGCACTGGATTGAGACTCTATATTTAGTTTAATCCAGACTCTAGGTCCAATAATCAGAGGGTATAAAGAACTCATTCACCGTGACAACGTAAGAAAATCCCTGAGCTGAATATGTGAATGATATTTTCGGGGAAGGGCAGCCCAGGCAGAAGGAACAGCAGGTACAAAGGCAGGAAGGCAAGGAAGAGCCTGGCGTATTTGAGGGACAGTAAGTTCAGTGCATCTCAGCCATTAGCTGTGCACGGGGCCAGGGGTTAAAGGGGGAGGTGAGGACAAAGAAGGAATTAGAAACAAATTCTGAAAGACTTTGCATACCTGGTAAGAAGTAAGGATCTTATCCCGAAGGTAAAGGTTAATAACCAACTCAGAAAATAACATAATTGGGTTTTAGAAGAATAATTCTAGTACCAGAATAGAAGGTGGATTGAAATGGGGAAAGACTGAGCACAATAAACCAAGTTGGAGGGCCACCACAATGGATTAGGAAGGGAAGATGAAGCGCTAAACTGAAGGAGAGGAGATGGGGAGGAAAAGGAGAGTGTAAGATTAGAGGAAATGACTACAAGAATTGTCTGTGGGAGGCAAAGAGCAAGATAAAAGATAGTGAACAGCCACTCAAAGCCAGGAATATGGGAAAAGAAGAAGAGGTGGAGGGAGGGATGGGTCTGGGCCTTCAGATGAACCCAAAGGGGTTACTAAAGGTGGCTGGATGTCTAGCATTCCTGTACATACTTACTGATAAGTATGTACACACTTACTGATAAGGAGTGCAGGGAGGAAAGGGACAGGGTGGAGAAGGGAGATGAGTGCTGAGCCAACATGGTAGATTCTGACAACCGGATATGAAGAAAGCTGTCTGCTCAAGATGGTTCCCTGACTCTGAGCCTGGGAGGGGGAGGTAGGAGACTCCAGGTGTGAGGGGAGGATTTGGCTCTGACTCCTGGGGCCGTCCAGGTAAACAGACCTGTCAAGAACACCCAGAAACAGACAGATGTTTCCTGAAGGGCTCTCTCTGACACGCCTGGGAGCTGCGTGACCAGGCTTGAGGCTGGCAGCAGCTGGGGTTTGGGAGGACACAGGCACGTGGGCAGCCTCCTGCGGGGCTCTGCGGATGAGGCAGCTGAGACAAGGGAAGCTTTTTTCCCAGCCTCGTCCTCCACCTTTGCTTTAGAGCCCCGGTGCTGCCACAACACAGTGCCGGCTGGCTGCATAGAGGTTGAGTCATAGATGACAGGCTGCAGCTAGAAGACACATAGAAGCAACAGACAGGGCAAAATTGTGTGTGTGTGCGTGCGTGCATGAGCATGTGCAGGAAACTGTATTCAGGGAACTATCAAGCACAGTCTTACGGGTAGACAATAGCGATTTGCCTAGATAATTTATGTCACCAAATAAACATCAGGATGGGCTGTGCAGAGCTAAAGGTGAGACACATTTTTAAAAGTGGGGTGTCTCCCTTTAGGGTCTCAATGACAGGAGATGCTTTTGCACACAAAGCCTTCAGGCAACAATATCTAAGCTTTGTCTGAGCTTACTGTAACCAAAGAGAAAGAAAGGCCGGAACTAAGAGGCAAAAAAAAGAAAGAAACTGTGTTTGGAGATAGGTCTGCTACAGTATAAACTTTTCCCTTTCTCTGGCTCACTGCTATAGCAAAACCTGATGGTTGTCTTTGTAAAAAACGTGTCTGTATCTAGGTCCCTGGCAGTGATTTGCTTCTGGGAGGGCCAGCAATCTATTTAATGACTCCATTGACGTCAATAGCATAACTGAAATACTTACTAACATGCATGATTCCAACTTTCAGGGGGGTGGGTGGATGGTGTTTCTCAGCAGTACAAAAAACGTGAAGTGGAATCAAGGCGGAATGAACTCCAGTCTTTAGGCAGCAAGTGAGAGTTGAGATGCTAAGGGTCTCATCAGTTCCATTTAATACTAAGAAATATTCACACTAAATTTAGAAATTAATTTCCAAATAGTGGAATAGCACTTAATGAGCAAGGTATTATTTTTGGTGATGTTTGCTCAAGGGTAACATTTTAACTATTCACACTTTAGTTGACTTGTCAATGTTTTTTTTTTTTGCAACTTACACTTACCTAATTTTAGACACATATGGAATAATTGCAAATCCATATAAACAGCTTAATGTTGATGCTCTGAGGTAAACTTACAACAGGAGGGCTAATTTAGACAAAAGCAATTCTTATAAGACAACCATTTGTGAAATTATTCTCTCAATGACTAGGACTTTTCTAGTGCATCTGCCCTATGGTCCTGTATGCAGACTGCCTAATTACTCAAGGTGAATACTTAAGGCAATTATCCCAATAATTCAGGCTACACAGCATTCGAACAAAGAAAAAAAATATTTGATATTTTTGTTTTTTTCTTTTTTTCCTTTCCTCCCTCTCTCTTCTTCCCGCCCTCCCTCTCTCTCTCTCTTTCTTTTTCTTTTTCTTTCTTTTTTCTTTATCTCTCTTTCTTTCTCTTTCTTTCTCCTTCCTTCCTTCCTTCCTTCCTTCCTTTCTGTTTGTAATTCCTTCCAATTTCTCCTTTTCCATGAGTGGCCATAGCCTTTGGTAACAAGATTGATTTTATTAATATTTGTTGTAAGTGTTGTAACCCTGCTTGACAGTTCTTGCTTAATGTGGAAACCGAGAAAACGTTCTGCTTGTGCTGGGCTTCATTTCCAGTCATCTGACTCAGATCAGCTCTCAGGCCATTGCTGTCATTCTCAGAGAGCCCTTTACTGGTGCACACACAGCCCATCTCTCAGCCTAGGCTCTGGCTGCTCTGGCAAAGAATGAAAACTGAATCAAGATCATGACTTTCCGAATTTCTTAAGATCCAAGGTAAATCACTGAGCCTCTTGTTTACTCCTCAAATAGACCCTACGTCTGACACATACACATGAACCTCCAGGGGGATGTTCATAATCAAGCAAAGACATGGGAGGAACTCATACTGAGAAACAGGCTTCTTAGGAGAAAGTCTCTTCTGTTTTATCAACCGGTAAAAAGCCATTTCCTCCCCAGAATGACCTAGAGGACACATATTAGAAGAAATGGATTCCCATGAGCACTAAAAAATATTAATTAAGTCTGTTTCTCACTTAGGCCCAGCTATTTCAGACTTACTGGAAAGCCTTGTGTTGTCTCATCCTATTTCTCCGTACACAGGCTTTTCCTGAAATACAACTAATTGACTGGTGTTGAAACCATCATGAGCTGAGGCTGTGCATACCCAGGCTGAGAGACACTTCGGGCCTGCAGCAGTCTAGCCTGAAGTCCTCAAGGCAATACTCTAGTCATCTTTGTGACATGGTTTGCTGTCATCTCCGATGACCCATAGCCTTGGGGGTTGTTCTTCAAAACATCTTATCTGTTACATGGGTGATATTCCTGCTCAATACATTTATTAGTAAACTTTGGAAGAAGAAAATTAGTGTAGAATATTCCACCTTACACATTGACTTGGCTGCTAAAATGTTCCATATATGATACATATTATTAAAAATCAAGTCATATTTATAATAATCAGAAGTGCTGGTCATTAAAAGGAATACTTCTCTAATCCTTTGCAAAGCAAACGATCATTTCATAAAGGCAGTGAACACTTGATAATTTATCTTTTCAGTAAATTCTTACTTTCATGACACACCCATGATCACTACTGAAATGCATGCAAAAGCAAGGGATGGTTTAGGTGGGAAAAGTGGGACAATTATCCTACACACACACACACACACACACACACACACTACACATACAACATACATATGCACACACTCACTCATGTACACACACACACATACACAGTGATTTTCCTCAATTACCTTTTTTTTTCTGTTGAAAATAATTTGGGGGACTGAAATCCTGAGAATTACTTCAATTTTCCAGTTTGAATGTGTATAGATGACAGAACCCAAGTTCCTTGATAAATTATCAAGTTCCTGCCTTGTTTGGAGTGTTCTTTTTTCAATTCTATTTTTTTCCCTTTCTGTTCCAATCCTTACATATCACGTAGAGAAGGCCTGGAATTCATGCTTGGGAAAAGGCAAAATGTGATAAAAATCGAGATGCTCATTAAACTCCACAGCATTAACATTTTCAACACCCCAGGAGGATTTACTACATTTTCTCCTTAATGTGGGAGCATATGATTTCCACATTGCTATATTTTCTGGGTTTTAAATTCTCTATTACTTTACTCTGGCTTTCCTATTTAAAGTATAAAATGCCAACTTTTTCAATTTAACTTTTTTTGTTCAAAATCTATGTGACCATACTAATATATAGATTTAGATAGTGCAGTTATAGAATGTGTCTCAAACTTCTTTCAATTTCAATGCAATAACTGATTTTTAACAGTAAAAACATGCATGGCTTTTCATAGCCATGGAGGTAAAATATTGACTCATTACTAAAATTTAATTTATGAGCATTTTCCTTAAGATAAAGTCCCTAAACTTTATGTAGTCCTCCTGCTCGATTCAACATTTACCTATCTTCCGACTATGTGAAAATAACTATGCAAAAGTATCTTAAATGATAAAGAGAGGAATAAGGTATAGACAGTCCCAGTCTTCAAGGAGCTCCAATAGAGGAGACATATAAGCCACAAATTGGAGTATATCCTAGAATGGAATTCTCTCCATAGCACAAAAAAGGGAGCAATTACATTGATTTAAAAAAAAAATCTGGATCCCTTTGCAGAAGAGGGAAATCTGTATTGTAGCATGGGAGCTAAAAACAATAAGCTTAGTTAAACCGTGAGGAGAAAGGTACTGCAGACTGAGAGATTTGTTCTGACTTCCCCTATGAATTTTTTCAGTTAATGATCAATTTGTAAGAGCAAATGTATCAATTTAACCATGTTTTTTGACGACTAGCTTTTAAAATGAATTGCATTTCCTTCATTTAGATGCATTTAAAAAAAACGTTTTAAAAAGAAAAAAGAATCTTTCCTCTGGCTTTTCTCTGTCTCTATCTTAAACTTGCTTTTTATACAAGAATACAGTTACCTAAGTCAGCCAGGCTTTACCAACAAACTGGGTTGTTGTTAAATCTGTTTAAATCATTGTGGTTTCTTGTATCTTTTATCTTAGATTTCAATTGAAATACATGAGTTCAGCATCAGTGCTAATAAATGAAAACCTGGTCTCATTATCATGATAAATCATTTTTTAAAGCAGCACTGCAGCTTTCATTTTTTGTGTGTGCTGTGAGCCACTTATTTTTCATTCCCCTTTAAAGTTTCTATTTAAACACACCTCTTTGTCATATGCTGATAAATATTAAAATAACAGGAAAAATCTGCCTGACTTATTTAAGCTGATAATAAAAACAAAACACAGGATGTGTGTGTCCTCCTTCCTTTTTTGACTGTGGTTAAGCATTAAGAAGGTTTTGAAACCTATAATTATGTAATAATTGGTATCACTACATTCTCTGCCCAATGAAAAGTCAGGATTTTTGTAGTTTGCCACAAAGACAGACAAAAACAAATTGCCTAAGTGGTATTGTCATTTCTTTGCTCCATTGTTTTAAAAGAATTTAGCAAAAGACTCTGTACTTGCCAAGCTGTAGTTACTGTGCCAATAATCACAACGTGATCTTTCCAACAGCATCTTTGGCTAATGAGCTAATTTATAGTACCATAAATATCACAAATTCTCCTGATGTTTGTCAGTATTTATTACAAGAAAAAGAAAACATAGCTTAAATATTCGATTTGTTGTCAAAACCACCTTAGTAAATTTGGCTAATAGAAATGGTAGTGATGGTGTCTCACAAGTGGGCCAAGATGATGAAATGACAGGAGTTTTGAAACCACCCCCTTTGATCTCCAGCACGTAACACCAGTTACATGTTAAAACACTCTAGTTATTTCATTTCATTTTATAAAACTTCTAAAGGACATAGTACATCAGCACACCACATTTTTAAAGTCCATGGATAGAGTACCATTTTCTTCTATTTCATATCATGGGGCTCTAGAGGTAAACTTGACTTTGCTTAATATCTTCCTTTTAGTTTTATTCTTGTTCTCAATATTTTTCTCACAAACATATGTTTTAAAGCATGTACCATTAATACTTCAAACGCCAGTGAGCCAAAGGAACCTACTGCCTTTGTTCTCTTCTTTTAAAAGTTGGACTTTTGTATTATTTCTGTTATATGTATGGCCATCATATCAGCAAGAAAACACAACATCTGAGCATGGAAGATCATAAGACTAAAGCGAAGGGAAACAGAAACCTATGAGGCAACATTAGGTGTTAGGTGATCTCAGCATGAGTTCATCTTACTGTTTCTCCTGTGGTTCTACTCAAATCCACTGCCATACTAGTGGGACAGATTAAAGAGGAAAAACTGCATTTTGCACTTTCAAAAATGCCATGTAACTGGCTGCATCTTGTGGCAAGAAGAATTTTATGTCCAACACGTCTCCAAGATGTTCCTTCAAGGTGGCCCTTCCTCTCTCCAGCTCTCAACTCCACATGAAAAGCGTATGCACAGTACTAAAAAAAATGAGAGGTTAGGTTTCTCTTACTAAAAACACCTTTGAGGAACAAAGTTGGATGACCTCCAAAAGAAATGATTTGTGACCTGGAAAGAGCCTTTGGTTTCACACCTGGAAAGGATGTAGATTCAAGTGGGATGTATAGTTGACGCTAAGAGGAAAACCACTAACATTCACCATGGGGCCCTCAGGCCAATGTGGGAGCACCTGGGACCTTTGAGGTTAGCTATCCTGGAGTTCACTGGGGCCGGCAAGCTGAGGTCAAAGCTGCACTCCTGCTCTTGTTCTGGGAAGCAGCATGACCACACATCCATCACATTCTGAAAGCTGAGGCATGCACAGGATGGGAAAATTATTTCATACTGCTTTTCATTTGGTTTCACATGGAGTGAAGTAAAGCTCCAGCCTGCCTTTGAAAAAAGTCACCAAGAGACCTATTTGGAGGGCCGTGATGTGCAAACAAATGCCATTATTCTACAAAAGGTTCTGGAAAAGAGGCACATTTGTTATTTGGAAACATGGAGATAAGCCTCATAACATGGCTTACCTGGCAGGTTGACTTTGGAGACAGATGGCTGACTAGCAGCTGGAGACCTCCTGTGGAGAGGGAGAGAAAGGAAGGTCTGAGTCTCTGTATGAATACCCCTCCCTGCACCCCCATGATCACTGGGAAGTTTTCCAGGTCAGAATGAGCTACCTAGTGACATAATGCTATCTCTGGAAGGCGGGCTCCTGTAACTTGTGGGTGACTGCAATTCTCACATCCAGATGGCTTGGAATTTCCCTATGCACAGCCTCCCGGATGCTCCAGCACTCCAGGAAGGAAGTCATTTACTCCAGGTCCCCAACCAGTCCTTCTGGTTTAGGTTTCCCTACCCTAGGAGGCCCTCCAAAGATGATACCCTTGCTCAGAAATGACACCAAATATAAGCATGAATCCCAACTCCTTTGGGCAGTGCTATAGAAAGTTACAGCCAGAGGAACCCTTGGAGATTAATCAGTCCAGGCCTCCCATTTTTGCACCTCAGAAATCTGAGACCCAGAGAGATGAAATCACTCGCCAAAGGTCACATAGCCATTAGGAACAGCAATCTAGGTGGCCTAACTTACGGAAAAGGCTTTTCATCGTCGAACTGGGCATTATTCTACATCACAAAGCAAGTCAAATGAAACAAGCAAACACACTCATGCTCCACAAATATTAGGGTTCCTTCTCCTTTTCTTTCTTGTTCTTCTTTCTTCCTTCTTTATCTTTTTTACCCCCCTCTCCCCAAAACCCTGATTTTCTTTGCTGCTCTTGCCATCCTTCTCATGCTTTGCCAGACTCTCCAGGATTCAGGGTGCATTGCTAGAGAGCCTCCCAAAAACAGGATAGAGCAGTGGCCCTCAAACTTTAGGGTGCAGAGAATCACCTGCAGAGTTCATTAAGACACATTGCTGAACCTTACTTCCAGGGTTTCTGAT
This sequence comes from Mesoplodon densirostris, assembly GCF_025265405.1. Lineage (NCBI taxonomy): Eukaryota > Metazoa > Chordata > Mammalia > Artiodactyla > Ziphiidae > Mesoplodon > Mesoplodon densirostris. Next base: position 58,720,144 of record NC_082662.1, on the reverse strand, counting down.
TCAGTCTGCCTGGGGTGGGCTTGAGAGTTTGCATTTCTAACTAGTGCCACATGGTGCTGATGTTGCTGATCTGGAGGCCACATTCCAGAGCCATTGGTATAGAGGGCCATCTGCCCCACTAAAGGGCAAGCAGGATATTAGCAGTAAGCAAGAGAGTGGCACTCCAGGCCAATGGGTCTCAAACATGGATGCCATTTGATCACTTGTGGAGCTATTGAGAATATGATTCCCTTCCCCATCCCTGGAGGGTCTATTTCAGGGTATCTGGGACAAGGCGTGAGAATCTGTAACTTTACTATTGCTCTGTGAATTCTGATGCACTGGCAAGGTTGGGAAGGAAGCCAAGTTCTAAATGGCCTGCAAAGGGGTTGAAAAGGAAGGGTTTCCCTACTGGTGTGGCCACAAAATTACTTTCCTAGATTTAAAGTATTCCAAATCCATTTTTGGTCCCTTAGGTGTAATAGAGTTTCAAGGTAAGAATATCTTATTGTTGCAGGGTCTGATGGACAGGGTTCATATTTATCACTCATTTACTAGCTGGGTGATTCTAGGCAAGGTACTTTTAAACTCTCTGTGGCATGAAATTTTCATGTATGATGTAGGGGAGGAAATTTTCTCTACCCTTCTAGGTTCTTTTGGTTGGTCTATTAATTAAATTGACATAAGACAGATTAACAGGTGACAAACAAATTCAACTACATACTTAAGGGAGCCCCATAAGAATATGAGACCCAAGGGCAAGTCAAGCAGTTGAGACTTATCTGTCATCGTGAGCTAAGGAATGGAACAGGAGCCTAGGGCTTCAAAGCTTAGGAGGGTCATTCACCAGACAATGAGAAGAGCAGATCATTTGTAATTAGATGTTTGCTCTCCCATACAGATGGGTCATTCAGATAAAAGTTATCTCTGATATTAGCTCTGTCTTTCTTTCAGCCAGGCCCCCAACTACAATTATTTTAGGTAGTTGAAGGAGAGGTGAAAGTTTTTCTTGAATCTGCTGGGTCTTGATTGCCTTCAGCTAGAAATAATCCATGTGCCAAAGTGGCATATTTTGGGATCACACATTCTGCTTTCCTGTGGTGACAAGCAAAGGGAAGTTGCCATCCAATGTGTGCTTTCATCTGCTAGGCACTGTGCTGCTAGGCACTGTGCTGGGTACTTCTTAGCTTCCATTGAGAGTATCATCATCTTACTTTAAGGATAAGGAAACTGAAGCTCAGAGAAGTTAAGAAATATGCTGAAGCACACATGGCTTATAACAACAAGGTCAGGATTCAAAGCTAAGTCTTTCTGAATTCAAAGTGCATTTTCTTTGTACTATCCCATCTGCTGATAACACCTGCACTAATACTGCGGGCTGTTTTTCAGAAATATTAAGAGATTAAATTCCAAACTCCTTAGCCTGGCATTCAAAGTCTGCTCTTTGGCCTCAACATATGCTTTTATATGTCAACTACTCAGTAAATACTCATTGAATGGAAGAATGAATGAATGAATGAGGGAAAGAACTAACTCATACTTTGCCAAGGCCAAACTTGATCACTTCCTTCTTCTTGAACATGTGCTCTTACTTTCCTGACGCTGCTCAGGCCGTTCCTCTGTGAAGGAAGCTTTCCTCTCACAAATCTGCACATTTAAGTATCACCTCCATTCTATAACATTGCCAGTTATGGTAAGAAATATACATATATATTTGGCCTTTGGCTCCATTTTTGGCACAGAGCTCCAAAAATCCTTGGAGCTTCCTAAGTGAGGAAAGCCATCAAGGTGTCTTTTGCTATGTTAATGAGGTGACTTTTGGACCAGCAACTACATAACCTAAGGAGGGGGTTGCCAGGGAACCCAACCATGTGATTAGAGAGTTTGAGCTTTAGGCCCACCCTGAACCTCTGGGGAGGGGAGAGAGCCTGGAGATTGAGTTCAGTCACCAATGGCCAATGATTTAATCAACCATACCTTTGTAACAAAGCCTTCATAAAAACTCAAAAAGACTGGGTTGGTGGACACGTGGAGATTCAGAGAGAGTGATGCACTTGGAGAGCATGAAAGCTCTGCGCTCCTTCCCCCCCCCCCCCCCCCCCCCCGGCACCCTCTTCTTTGTTCTCTGCATCTCTTCCATCTGGCTGTTCCTGAGTCATATCCTTTTATAGTAAGCCAGTGATCTATAAGTAAAATGTTTCTCTGGGTTCTGTGAGTCCCTCTAGCAAGTTCATTGAACCCAAGAAAGGGCTCCTGGGAACCTCCAACATATAGCCAGTGGGTCAGAAGCCCCGGCAAGAGCCTGGGCTTTCCACTGGGGTCCCCAGTGTGTGTAGCGGGAGAGGGGTGTGCGGAGGAGGGGCAGTCTTGTAGGACTGAGCACTTAACCCACGGGATCTGACGCTATCTCCAAGTTAATAATGTCAGAACTGAACTGAATTATAGGACACCCAGCTGGTATCAGAGAATTGCTTGGATGTGTGGGAGAAAAAAACCCATTATCAGAATCATACCTTCAAAGGTCAAATGCCATCTTCTCCAAAGAATGCTATTGTAGGGAGGAAAACTTGCTACCCAAAATGCTCTTGGCATACGGATTATTTCAAGCTGAAAAGGCCCGAAAGACTGAGGAAGAAACTTTGACCTTTCCCTTAACAGCCTAAAAGAATGTAAATAGAGGAAGGGAGCTCTGACCACAGATAAGTATAGTATGAACTAGGTATGGTAGACAGGGAGGAACCCAGCAAAGTCTGTTTGTTAAAATTCCATTCTGTGTGCCATTGTCTGTCTCCGCATGGTCCGGCAAACATTTATTTACCAAACATTTGCTTTTCCACTTCCACGTCAATTGCCTTCCTTCCTTTTCAAGTCCCAAACCCCTACCCCACAAGATCCTCTTTGGTCTTTAGCTGAAAATGGTGTTTAAGGTGAGGGTTTCAGCCACTTTGTCCAGTTACTTAGTTTTCCTGGGCCTCTCCCATGTATACATGCTATTAAACTTCTGTTTGACTTTCTCCTACTAATCTGTCTCGTGTCCACTTGATTCTTAGACCAGCCAGAAGAACCTAGAAGGAAAGAGGAAAATTTCTTCCTTCCCAAAAAGGAAGCTAAAAAATGATTCCTCCTCTAATCTCGCATGGTGCTTCATTTGTACCTTCTGGGTTATTTCCTCATGTTACAACTCATATGGCCATGGTCTATCCCCACCCCTAATCTATGACCCACTGATGGTGGGCTCCAGTTCTGACCCCTTTCATGTGACCTCTGCAGGACCTACCAACTTCCCTCACGTAAAGTAGGAACTCCTTAAATACTGGTAAACTGTCGATTGACTAAACCATTGATGTGAAAATGATTTGAGAGGCCAAATACCATATGAATGTTTTATCTGGTTTCCTTTTCCTCTATAGTCTTGGTTTTACATACTCCACACTTTGCACGTATTTTGCTCCTCTGACCACTTTTCTCCTCCTCTTTAAGCGGCAAACTCCTTCACATGTTCTAGGACTGCACTCCGGCATCACCTCAGAGGATCCTTCCCTCCTGTGACTTGTCACTGGGCTACCTATACTTTCCTATGCCCCACCCTAGTGCTGCTCTTACTGCATTACAATTCCCATTCTCTTGTCTGTCTCAACTAGGCTGTGAGAAATTTAAACAAAGATTGAATTTCATTCATCTTTGTAACCTTATAATTGACAAAGTATTTGGTACGATATAGGTAGTCAGTAGCTGTTGATTAGATTGATAATACATTTTTTTAACTACTTTTATTTTAACTATCTTCCTGAGTTCCAAAGAAGACTTCTGTGAAAAGAGACATAGAACCAAGAGACCCTCCATATTGGAAATCTCTGCTTTCTTAATAGCACAGCGACACATAGCACCTGATCCTCCCAATGACTTCTTAAAAATTACACAATTTACATAAACTCCTTTGTCCCAGGAGTTATTTTGAAAATATAACTTTTATTTAGAGTTGTTAATTCGGGTGAGCATCTGTGTGTGTAAGCTTTGGAAAGGCAAGGAGTACGTTTATAAACGTTCATCACTTTTTCTCAAGAGCTGGTGCAAAGAAGAAGCTCGATACATTTTAAATGAATGAATGACATCTGGAGGCTGCATTATTGCTTGTGGGGCATGAGAGGACCAATTAGAAAACTGTGATGAGTGCCAGAAGAAAATGGCACTGGTTGCCCATTACGAGTCCAAAGGTCCCTAACTTACAGAAGAATCATAAGTTCTACGCCTGGGTTGTAAAGATGGTTATGTTAACAGGGAGGATAATATGGCCACAGCAGTTAATACTTGCCAGCCCTGAATAACACAGTGGAAAAAGAGCAGGACTACGAATAAGAAGACAGGAATTCTAATCCTGGTTCTGGCACCTTCTAACCATATAGCCCTGGGCAACTCACTGAACTTCTCAGTTTCTTCCTCACCTGGGGAGAACAGGCAGCAACTAACATTTTCTGCTAATTTACAAAGTGCCAGCTCCTGTGTGAGAGGTTTTACATATATTTCCTCCCTTATTCTGAGGAAATTTGGCTAGGTTCTGTCCAGCTCTGAATGCTCAAGATTTTTATTATTCTCAGCAATTTAAATGCCATGCCAAAGGACACAAGGCAATGAAAGCCTGAAACCACCCCCCCAGTGGTTATTAATTCTTTCTCAAAGATTTCATACATGTTCATTTAATTATACCTCGGAAGAATGTGAATACAGTGATGTTACGTGATCTCCCGGTAGCCAACAGTGATGTATGTGATGTTAGTGACAGAGTTGGATAATGGGGACAGCTCTTTGCTCCCAGCTCAATTCTCTGGTTATCAGTCTGCTGAATGTAGGTACTCTCATTCACATGTGATTTCTCCATCAGTCTGTTTAAAGTCAGTAAATGATTTAGGGAATGCTTATCCGAATGAACAACTCTAAATGAAAGCCATAGTTTCAAAATTCCTGGGACAAAGGATATATAGGTTTTAATCTGAAGCCAAGAAATACAAGCCCAATCAAGCATCTCTCAATAGAACATTTCAAGGAAGTGCAAGGAAATCACCTCAATAGGAACTTTGAGATTTTCACCCTTTGGGTGGTAAAGCTCAGACAGACAATGAACTGATTTTATGCTGAGCAAAGAGCCAAAAGATAAAGGGAATCTTGACTTATGAGAATTATAGTTCTATGTGGGAGTTCCTTTTCATATAAAAACAACACATTATCCAAATGTCTCATGAAAACCATTCCAAGGACATAATTATTGCTTAAATGTTACATTCAAGGCAAGGAGTAGCACTTTGGAACCCAAGTCAAATATTCCAGAAAATGACTTCTGAGTTCCATGAACCTTACAGTTTCAATTGTTGAGAAAAGTGAATATCTGGGTTGGGGTGGGAGGGGGAATGCTCTTAGCATGGTGGATCCATTCCTGACAGATAATATTGTCTTCAGTTGTCTTTATTTGTTTGAGGGTATTGACTATCTAAGAATAGAATAGAGTGCATTAAATGGACCCTCAGTTTTCCAAACTGCCCCTGCCAGGCTGCTCCATCATTCACTTCTCAGCCAGAGCTAGACCAAGGCAATCTCAACTCCCTTTGGTGAAGCTCTAGTGGTGGACATGTTGGTTTTAAGGAAGTACTTGAACTCAGTAGGAGGATCGACTCTGTACAAATATGGGTATGGATTTGGGAATGATCATTAGATGCAACTATTCTACTGCTGGTCTATTATGTTTGCCGAGTGTGGTTTGGACCAGAGATGACACAAACAGCCATGATTTGGAGGGTGGTCCTCAGCCAGAGTGTGAGAATTGGCTCTGGGTGAGCTCTCTATATGGCAACTATGGTCTTAAGGCACTCTGAATATGGCAACTATGGAGGTTTATGTGGCTCAAAACCCCCAAGGCTATGGAAAAATCTGATCTCGAGAAAGTAACTTCAGCTGACAGCCTATAATAAGCAGGGTTAGGCTTAATTCCCCAATGCTTTAACAGAGGAAGGACCTCCGAGCCCATGACAACAAACCAGTAACTGAAAACACCCCGACACATCACCACTGGCACCCCTTCTCCATGGAGCTGTGCAGTGTAGTGGCCTTGAGCCCTGCTATGTTAAAGAAGCCTTTGGAATGTATCCTTATTAATCTCTTCCTCCTCAATTCCTACCTCTATCATCTTGGTCCAGGGTTTTACTCTTCATATTTTAATTCCTGAAATGCTCTCCTAGCTCATGTCTCTGCTTCAGGCTTTCTGACCTTCAGCTATTCCATAAGTTCTTCCTAAATGACTCTGTTCCAAAGCCTTCAGAGATTTCGTCCCATAACCCAGAAGACTGAATAGGTATAGTAAATGGAAAGATGTGAGATAGTAGAACATACATATATTGTTCTCTACCCTTGCTTCCTGACACAGAGGTCCTAAAATTCCCTGTAGTTTCCTAAGTAATAAGAGCACTAGCAGCATCTTTTGTTCTAATGAGGTGACTCTGGGTGGGGTCCTGGATTTCTCCTGGATGGGGGCTGGTCCCCAGAAACAACAAGCCATGATTAGAAGCTTAGAATTTTCAGCCCTACCCCTCATCCTCCAGAAAAGAGAGAGGGGTTAGGAATGGAGTTAATAATTGATCATGCCTATGTGAAGAAGCCTCCAGCAAATCCTAATAATACAGGGTTCAGAGAGCTTCTAGGCTGGCAAACACATCCACACCAGGAGGGTGATGGACCCCAACTCCAAGGGGAAGAAACTCCTGCACTCAGGACCCTCTCAGACACTGCCCTCTTCATCTGGCTGTTCACCTGTATCCTTTATCATATCCTTTAATGAACTGGTAAACATGAGTAAATGTTTCCTTGGGTTCTGTGGGCTGCTCGAACAAATTAATGAAATTAATTAAGGGGGGTGTCGTTGGAATCTTATAGCTGGTGGGTCACAATCAAAGATGATAACTTGAGCTTACAACTGGTGTCTGAAGTGGGGAGGGAGGCAGTGGGCAATCTTGTGGGACTGAGCCCTTAACCTGTGGGATCTGATGCTATGTCAGATAGCATCAGGATTGAGTTAAACTGTGGGACATCCAGCTGGTGTCGGACATTTTCTTGCTGTTGTGAGGGGGAAAACCTCCACGTATTTGGTGACCAGAAGTGTCAGAAGTGAAGTGTTTTGTGTGACTAGTAAAGAAGACTCACTGGGAAGACAAACCCGGGAGGGAAGAACTAGGTTTTTCCCTACAGAGGAAGGAAAAAAACTGAGTTTTCCTACAAAAGAGCACTGCAGGAGAATCAGGATACTATGTTTCAACACTGGCTCTGCTCATCCCCTCAGAAGTGAGCTGGTTTTGCACTAGTCATTTAATCTCCCTGAGCTTTGTTTCCTTGTCCATAGTGTGGTGGCAACATGTGGGTCATAAACATCATTTACGGTGATGATAACTGTGATAATGGATGTGAAAACTCCAAAGTATTACACTCTTTCTGGATTCAGCAAGAGAACCGTAACTATCACTTATAATAACTCACATTTATTGAGCACCTACTACTATGTGCTAGATGCTATTATAAATGCTTTACAAATATTAACTCATTTCATCCTCAGAGCAACCCTATTTTATAGATTGGGAAACTGAGCTCTGGAGAGGTGAAGTAACTTGCCCAAGTTACATAATTTTCAATTGGTAGAACTGACTTATGAAGCCAATAAATAAAGCACCAGAGGCCATATCCTATAAAGAAAAAAAGATGGAAAAATGGAAAGGATCACTTCCGAAAAAATAATTTTCGAAACATTTGGTGGTCTTTCTCTAACAATTAGTAATTCAGAGATTTATATGCATGACGAATACTTATGGAGCACACACTATGTGTCAGGCATTCTGCTAATTCTTAGAAAGTCAAGGAAAAGTAAATGTAAATTTCAAGTGTCCTTACGGGGACACACAGTCTAGTGGTCGTGGCAGAGATCCATACATGATTTGCAGAGTGCTCTGGGGCCACTGGTGGGGGGGTGCTCAACCAGGCTTGGTAGGGTCAGGGGAAGCATCCTGGTGAGGTACCACAAATGAGTGTTGTAAAAGACAAGCAGGATTCAGTGAGGCAATCACTGGCAGGTGGAGAGAGACACTTTAGGAAGTGAGAACAGTAAGTCCATAATTAGGATGGAGAATAGAACATGCAGGGAACAGCCAGGCCGCAACTGTTAGAATGTGATTCCATGTGGCCAGAGACCTGGTCTGATTGTACACCTCTGTAGTCCCTGGCACTTCCCATCAGAATGTAAACCCTGAAAGTGCAGAGAATTGTCTGTTTCGGTCACTATTATATCACCAGTGCCTGGTACAAGGTGGTGCTCAATACATATTTGTTAAGTACACACATATATGTGTGGATGAATAGTACACTAAATAAATACTTGTTGAGTGAATTATTTAACAATAAACAGGAAGCACCACTACAAATGAGGCTGGGCAAGCCTCTAGCTTTCCTGTATACTGCATCCAATATAAACCCAATCAATAATCAATCAAAGTACCTTGAGCTGGATCATGTGGTGCCTTGGGGCCAAGCACACGCATTTAAACTTTATCGTAATGATTAGAGTGGACCACTGAAGTGCCTCAAGCTGGAGAGTGACATGGCCAAACAACAAGTGAGAAAGAGGACTCTGGTGGCAGTTTGGAGAACAGTTTAGAGGAGGAGAGACCAACAATGGGAAAACTCCACGGGGCTATGCAGGACTCTCTCACAGGAAGCTCCGGGAAAAGGGATAGAACAGTGAACGGAAAAGTTAGCTTTCAAAGCAGGGTTTACTCTTGCTTTTAACAACTCCACGCAATAAAAATTTGGATAAAAGCATAGTAGAGGGTCAATGAATAATTTCACAAAGACTGGAGAGACAGGGTGTCCTATAATGAACACTAGCTGAGAAAAATCAGGAGATTTAGGATTTGGCCCTGGTGCATCTCTGGCCTATGGTGTGGTTGTTAGCAACTTGCTGGATTTCTGAGGGCCTGATTTCTCCTTCTGTAAAACAGAGAGACTGAGTCATTTCTCAAAGTTCTCCTCTGGCCCTACCATCCCAGGATCATTGATTCCATGACCTTCTGATCCCTGTGATGAGTTTTAAATTGCTGGATAGTGAACTGCATAGCACTTAGACCCACAGATTGAAATGATTTCAGAGGAGAAATTACTGCAGTATTATTAAGTTCAAACCTCTTGTTTAACAGATGAGGAGACCAAGGTTCAGCCCTGTTAGTTGAAATGGCCAAGCTTATGTAGCTCATTAAGGGCAGAAGAGAAGATAATCCCACTCTTATCATCAAATTACATGAATCTGTTTATATATTATCAAAAAGTAGGCAACCTGGGGCTTCCCTGGTGGTTCAGTGGTTGAGAGTCTGCCTGCCGATGCAGGGGACATGGGTTCATGCTCTGGTTCGGGAGGATCCCACATGCCGCGGAGCAGCTGTGCCCGTGAGCCATGGCCGCTGAGCCTGCACGTCCGGAGCCTGTGCTCCGCAATGGGAGAGGCCACACAGTGAGAGGCCCGCATACCGAAAAAAAAAAAAAAAAGGCAACCTGGACCTGAACTTTTGGTACGTGTAATTTTAAGTTTGAATTCTCTGAACTCATTAATAGTTTATTCCAAAAGAACTTTAATAGAATTTATGGCCTTTACTGATGAGTATTCACACTTTCAAGTAGTAAATACAAAGGTAAAAAAAAAAAAAACCCATCTCATTTTTTCATCTGTTGAACTCCTGTCTACTAAGTGTTAAAGGCACAAAGATAATAAGATCTGGACTAATTTCTAACATCTTACCAGTTCTAAAATACTGTGGTGATCCATCCTACTTTAAATTTTATCATGTATCCTAACTTAGCTAGGAGGGCAAATTTCCATGCATGAGTGTTGGGTTGTGGGTTTTTTTTAGTGCTGTTCAGGGTTTCGCCTTTATGGAAAGGATTTATAACTCCACAAAAAGTGCATGCTTACTTGTTGGATGTTCCATGGAGGTTTGTCAGTACGGTGAAGTTGTTTCTCACACTTCGCAAGCTGGCAAGGACCTATAAGTAAAATGTTTCCACTGTTAGGAATGGTTAGGAACAAAAGGAAAGGAATGGGCAGGTTTAGAGGCTACACTTAGAAACTACACCCAGAGACAGAGTGAGAACGAGCCAGGCCAGCATGATACATACCTGGGCAAAAGGCGTTACAATCAAGTCATCGCCATGTCTGGTGAAAAGAGAGAAAAGAAACATTTTTTAAATGCATTTGAATTATAACTGTGTCATATAAGGTGTAATATGAAACTTCATCAGTGTTAGCAACACAAATGTTATACAAATTCTTCCACCTGGATATAAGGCAGGACTGATTTAGGTGCAGATGGGGATTTCAGGAACTCGAAAGAAAAAAAACCACCAGGTTCATGGCTCCTGGATTTACAGTGGCTATACATAAAAACACTTGCAAGTAAGCATATATCTTCAGCGTATTTTCCCGTTAAATAGCAGACCCAGAGTACTGTAATTCAGAGCAATTTGTGGACTTTTGTTGCCAGAGCCAGGAAATTCAAAAGGAGGGCTGCTCACAGGCACACATAGAGTTGGAAAAAATGGCGTAACAGTCTGGATAAAGGTTAACTTTGGATTTCCTGGCTTTTGTTGATTTGAACCACAGCCTTAATGCCATTTAAACACAGATTTCTGTCTGGGAATCCCATTACTTTTTGTTTTTAAGACAACTTTTTTCTTAAAGTACCGAAGGAAAAGCTTTTAAGGGAGTATAGTGTAGGGACTGAACCTACTATTATATCATTGTCTCTCACTTTGTTCCAAAGATCTGATTAAGCTGAACCTAGTGTTACATAAATCTGTACTTAGGAAGAGTCAAAAGTGTGTTTTCAGAAGTGCACTCTCTCTCTGACACATGCTTTGAAACCTCTTCTTAAATCCACATTCAGCAACGTCTCCATTAAAACCATTAGAAGACAGGCTGGACTGAGCTGCAGATGCACAATCAGGCCAATTCGCTATCACAGTATAAATCATAACAGTCACACAGAAGGTGGTGGACAATGAGTTTCCTTCACTGTCTGATCATCTTCTCTGTCTTCACGATCACCACACATATATGGCACCTTATCCGCTAACTACGGGAGTGCAACCAATGGTTATTAAACACCTGTCCAGTACCAGGCATTAAGTGAGGCCTAGGGATCCAGGGTTGGATAACACCTACATCCTTGGGGGCCTCTTCTCTAGCATGGGCTTTTACTTTGGGGTATTATTTAATACAATATTTTCCTTTCTACCTTGGTCTTTAGCTAGAAGTCCCCCTTCAATTTCATTAAACTTCCTGTGCATCTGATTTGTACAGTGACTTCGTGACTATAAAAAGAACACTGACAAGAGTAAGCATTCTTTGAGTGATTACCATCTGTCAGCCCCTGCATGAAATCTCATTTAATTCTTGTAACAAGAACTGGGGCAACGACTCTTATTCCAATTTTATAGATAATATCAACACTCAGAGCAAGTAAGCAACTGCTTAACTAGCACACAGCTAATAAATGAAAGAACTAAGACTGATTCCAAAAATCTATGCTTTTAAACATTATGTTTCCTGTTTTATGACGACCCTGCATAGTTGATTGAATTATACAGAATTCATGATCCCCACAAATTAAAACAGAGGAGACAGTAAAATGTCCAAAACACTGCAGTAGATATTATAAATACAGAATGAGAAATACAAACAATTGATACTTAATGAGGTGCAAAGGAGATGTGATAATTACAGATTAGACATAGTAGAAAAGGCTTGATTGGATGAGTGGTATTCGAGATGAACCTTGAAGGGCAGGCTTTAAAAGGCACAGATGATAGGTGCTACTAATGAGAACAATGCAAGAACCGAGGCATTGAAATGGGAAAGTCCTGAACATGGAGATGCTTGGTGGCTGTTTAGAGCTGAGCAGTGACAGACATTTGTAGGGGATAAGACTCAAAGGTCCCCCCACACCCACGTTATGGACATTGTGGACAACGGTGGTGGAGCTGGTGCTCAACTCAGTAAAAGAAATGAGCCAGGGGCTTCCCTGGTGGCACAGTGGTTGACGGTCCGCCTGCCGATGCAGGGGACGCGGGTTCATGCCTCGGTCTGGGAGGATCTCACATGCCACAGAGCGGCTGGGCCCGTGAGCCATGGCCGCTGAGCCTGCAAGTCCGGAGCCTGTGCTCCACAGCAGGAGAGGCCACAGCAGTGGGAGGCCTGCGTACCGCAAAAAAAAAAAAAAGAAAGAAATGAGCCAGTGAAGGTTTTTAGTGAGATAGGGCAAACAGAAAAGTGCTTTAGAAAGTATTGGGTTGGCCAAAAAGTTCGTCTGTTTTTTTGTTTTTTGTTGGCTGCGTTGAGTCTTCGTTGTTACATGGGTTTTCTCTAGTTGCAGCGAGCGGGGGGCTACTCTTGGCTGCGGTGCGCGGGCTTCTCATTGTGTGACTTCTCTTGTTGTGGAGCACGGGCTCCAGGCACGCGGGCTTCAGTAGTTGTGGCTCTCGGGCTCAGTAGTTGTGGCTCTCGGGCTCAGTAGTTGTGGCTCTCGGGCTCTAGAGTGCAGGCTCAGCAGTTGTGGCTCACAGGCTTAGTTGCTCCCCGGCACATGGGATCTTACCGGACCAGGGATGGAACCCATGTCTCCTGTATTGGCAGGTGGATTCTTAGCCACTGAGCCACCAGGGAAGTCCCAGTTTTTTCCATAACATCTTATGGAAAAATCTGAACAAACTTTTGGGCCAACCCAATAAAATGTTATGGATACAAGAGATGGATGGAAGAGAGGACAGAGCCAGGAAGATGGGTTAAGGGGGTATCGCCATCATTCTGATGAGAAGACATTGGTGAGGCAGAGGAAGAAACAGGAAAAGGCAACTGGAAGAGACCCTGAACGTCTTGCCAAGGACTTGGCATTGAATTGGATATGGGGTCTTAAAGAAATACTATTTTCAGTTTTAAAAATGGGTATCTGGGAAAATAGTGAAGTCGTGAGTAGAAGTTAAAAAGTGAGGAAGAGTTGGAGGAGACGTGTCACTTTCTCACATGTTGAGTTTTAAGATATTCGTTGATATCCTGGTGGAAACAGCAAGTGGGAAGACTGAAATATGGGGGTTAGAGCTAGAGATTTAGGAGGTGCCTACAACAGTGGGGCCCCTTAAAGCAATGGCAGGGAGTGGCTTCCTGGAGTGGAGTGTATATAGAGAGAGAGTCAAAGGAAGAACCTCAGGGCTCTTGTTAAGACCGGAGCAGTTGTGATAAATGCAGGGTGGTGAGCTATTACAAGAACTGCCCCTTCCCATGCTATTTTTTGGAGATGGGTGAAATATCTTTCTATTTGTTCAGACTTCTGCTGTGAAGTTCACATTGATCAGAAGACATCAGGGTGAGTTGGGTATAAAGTGACAGTGTTAGACTTAAGTAGGTCATCTATGGCTCCTGGATTTCTGGAGTCTACATGTCCAACAAGTTAGATGATACAAGCAAATCTCATACATATGAGGTACCTAAAGCTGATGTATTGTTGCATGAGTGGGGAGTTACTAAAACTGTACAAACTAATGATTACACAGAGGTTAAAAGAAAAAATACATTAAGAGAGGGCTCAGTGTCAAAATGACTATTATTATGAAAGTTTTGAATTTTAGGAGAGCAGAATACTCAGAGGCAAGAGACGAATTTTCAGATCCCCAGCACTGGGTCCCTTAAAGAATTTGAGCTGTAAAAGCTAATGCTGTATATCAGACAGTAGCTGCTAGAGAAACGATCAGATAATTCATAGGTAACTCATAGCAAGTTGAAGAAACAAAGAAAAAAACTTCTATTTGAGTTATAGCCAGATTATTTATAAAACGGTCTAAATTTTTAAAATCATAATTTTGTACATTAATAATAAAATGCATGAATGTAACAAAACACTTGATTGGTTATGAAAACAGATGTACTTCTTAGTTGTCCAAACCACTAGAGCGGACAAGACCTCTCAGGAACGAGGCCAGATATTCAGAACCGTGGCACGAGCACCATCTAGTGACAAAACTAGCGCATTACAATTTTGTAGGATAATTGGAGATCAGAACTCTGTGGGTCTTAGAATTGAGTGTAGGTCTGCTCTCAACAATGAATGCTTTTCTAGGAAGCAAAAATGCTGCTTCCTACTGCTACGCTCTGCGTTTTATTAATATTAACTTCCTCTGTTTCATGACTACACGTACTTTTCTTGTAATACTAATTTTCGTCTGCTTTAGAGAGAGACATATGCTATTGTAGTTAAGAGCACAGCTTTTGGAGCCAGACAGCATTGGTTTGTTTCTCAGTTGCACTATTACTAACTATGAGACATTAGGCAACCTCTCTATGCCTCACTTTCTTCATCTGTAAAATGGGGTGTTGTGAGAATTAAGTAAGTTATTATATATGTACAACTCTTACAACAGTGCTAGGCACATAAAGGCACTTTCGTTAGTTATAGTTATTCGTATTAGTAGTAGGTATCATTATTTCATTATAGTAGGTATCATGTCTATCTTCCCAGCTGGTGAGAACTTCTTTAGGGTAGTCATTTCTGCCCCCATTACAATCAAGAGAACTAATATTTATATTGTACTTTACAGTTTACAAAGCATTTTCATGTCCCTTATTTCATGTGGTAAGAGTATGTGCTTGACCCTGGGGAATGGTGTAATCACCTATCTTGTTGGTCAAGCCTGAAACCTTCTTTTCCCTCATCCCACAGTCAACCACCAACATCTGCTGAAATATTTATGAATCGCCCACTGGATCTGTTCTAATGTAGATCCCCATCCTTTAAGATGCAGATTACCAAAGCAGCTTCCCATTTGGCTCTTGGACACATCTTTAGGCTTGTCCACCCTTCAAACTGTTATTTAGACTGTAATCAGAGTTATCTTTCAAAAACATTCATCTGATTATGTATTTTCCTGTTTTAAAGCCTTTCGTAGCCCCCCACTGCTTGTCTGCAGCATAAATGCCAACTCCTCACATAGGCCTTCGTGATGAGGGAACTGCTTACTTCTCTGGCTTCATCTCTCACCACTTCCTCATCCTTTCACGTTCTCTGCCTGAGCCATATTGAGCTGTGGTTCCCCCAATGTTCTTGACAACAAGAGAGTTAGTGAGCACATAGCCCTTCCTCCTGCACACTTTTCTGCCTGGCTAACTCCTTTAGCTTAGCTGTAACCTCTCGAAGCAGGCTGCTCGCCTTGCCTGGCCAGATCTCTCAAAGTCCAGTGCATCCCTTTCCACGGACATTGCCCTTTTCCGAAGGCATTACAACTGCCTATTGACTTACTAATCTTTTAGCTCCCCTGAAGACAAAGAAAATGTCTCATTTGTTTGCAAAGTGCCTAAAGGTAAGTAAATTTTTGTTAAAAGGAAGGATGTATATAATCTTCATAACAGCTGGAAAGGCAGGCAGAGCGGAGATTCGTATCATTATTTTTATTTTTCATCATTATTTAGAGTTTGTTTATGTACTGGATAACCATATGGTTTAATCATCTAGACTCCCTGGATTTAAGCCATGATTCCCCATTTACTGGGCAGGTTACTTAACCTCTCTGTACTTCAGTGTCCTCATCTTTAAGACAAGAAAATTACAGCACCAACTACCTTGAGGTTATAGGGATTAAATAAATTAAAATATGTAAAGGACTTTAAATAGTATATAGGAAATGCTTAGTAAACGTGCGCTTTTATTTACAGGTAATTTAGACACTACGAGAAATACTCAATGTCTTAAAGCTGTGGTGCTAGTAAGTATGATGGCTGTAACTCAAGTCTGAGACACCACATTGTACTTTTTTGGTAGTCCATCAATAAACAGGTCTTAACTTTAAGTGCGCTCTTATTTCTGCTTTTCCTTTTGGTTCTCAGATCTCATTTTTCTTGACCACTCTCTCTAGAGACTACTTACTTCTCATACAAATGGTGGCTTTAAAAAGTTCCTTGTCTGTGTAAGACTACAAATGGGATGACCAAATGAAGGAAACATGGATCTTGCTTCCTTGTGGCTTTATTGGTGGATAATTAAAACTTGTTCCTGTCCAGGGTGGTTCCCGCCACAGTTTGGGGCAATCTAACTGGCCTCACCAGTTTCCGGTACTTTATGTTCCTACTGGGAAATCTGTACCTTGGTATACAAAGACATTACGTTAAAGATGACTACAGCACAGGAACGAAACAGAAACCAATGAATTATTGCCACATCTAGGAAAGCATGTGAAATTTCCTTTTGGGATCCAATGGCGATCTTGTTTTCTTTGCTAGAAAGCATTACTTCAGTCTCTCTTTTGTTGCTGTATGCTAAAGCCACTTTTAATGTTCCATTCACTTTTTAACTCGATATCTTTTTCACTCATTCTCCCTGCCTATATGTTTCCTCCTGAAATAGCTGAGATGAGAAATTTTAAAAAGCTGGTGTTGTCTCTACTGTTAAGATTTAATGCTGAGGAATTATGCAAAGTTTTCTACCTCTTGTGTAAATTCATGACTGTTCTGCTCTGGAGAGAGGGGCTCCTGAGCAGGGAACACACTGCAACCCCCATCCAGCGGCCTTCACATCAAGACTCCAAACTTATTACTGTCCTTCTTTTTCTTGGCTTTATGGGTAGAAGGCAGGAGAAGCAGTAAGAGGTTCAGGGGCTGCTGTTCCTCTATTTCAAATCATCCTGAAGAGTAATAACCGGGTGAAATAGCTTTGAGAGCATTACTTCAGGTTAGCTCAAAATACCTGTGTAAAACTGGATTTTCCAACATGGTCCTGATAAAACAAAATTTCAGAAGAATCTGGATATTCAACTTCTACTTCTTGTTGTGTTGAGAAATATAAATTCCTAAACTGACAAACACATGAAAGTTTTACTGTCATGCTGAAATATTTCCAAAACAAAATTCTGGGCTATTTTTATTCACTCAAAGCTTTTAATACATCTTGTTATTAGTATCTTTGATAGGATGAGATCATGTTTACAACTGTGTTTTCTTGGGAAGGACTATTCTTTATTATGAAAATGTGCCCTTACTATTTTTTTAAGCTCTGGTTTGTTTTCTTTCTAACATCTTTATCGGAGTAAAATTGCTTTACAGTGCTGTGTTGGTTTCTGCTGTATAACAAAGTGAACCAGCTATACATATACATATATCCCCATATCCCCTCCCTCTTGCGTCTCCCTCCCACCCTCCCTAACCCACCCCTCTAGGCAGTCATAAAGCACCGAGCTGATCTTCCTGTGCTATGCGGCTGCTTCGCAGTAGCTATCTATTTTACATTTGGTAGTATATATAAGTCCATGCCACTCTTTCACTTCGTCCCAGCTTACCCTTCCCCCTCCCCATGTCCTCAAGTCCATTCTCTACATCTACATCTTTATTCCTGTCCTGCCCCTAGGTTCTTTAGAACCATATATATATATATATATATATATATATATATATATATATATATTGGATTCCATATATATGTGTTAGCATACAGTACATGTTTTTCTCTTTCTCACTTACTTCACTCTGTATGACAGACTCTAGGCCCATGCACCTCACTACAAATAACTCAATTTCGTTTCTTTTTATGGCTGAATAATATTCCATTATATATATGTGCCACATCTTCTTTACCTATTCATGGGTCGATGGACAGTTAGGTTGCTTCCATGTCCTGGCGATTGGAAATAGTGCTGCAATGAACATTGTGGTACATGACTCTTTTTGATTTATAGATTTTTCAGAGTATATGCCCAGTAGTGGGATTGCTGGGTCATATAGTAGTTCTACTTTTAGTTTTTAAGGAACCTCCATACTGTTCTCCATAGTGGCTGTACCAATTTACATTCCCACCAACAGTGCAACAGGGTTCCCTTTTCTCCACACCCTCTCCAGCAATTATTATTTGTGGATTTTTTGGTGATGGCCATTCTGACTAGTGTGAGGTGATACCTCATTGTAGTTTTGATTTGCATTTCTCTAATGATTAGTGATGTTGAGCATCCTTTCATGTGTGTGTTGGCAATCTGTATATCTTCTTTAGAGAAATGTCTATTTAGGTCTCCTGCCCATTTTCGGATTGGGTTGTTTGTTTTTTTAATATTGAGCTGCATAAGCTGCTTGTAAACTTTGGAGATTAATTCTTGGTCCGTTGCTTTGTTGGCAAATGCTTTCTCCCATTCTGAGGGTTGTCTTTTAGTCTTGTTTATAGTTTCCTTTGCTGTGCAAAAGCTTGTAAGTTTAATTAGGTCCCATTTGTTTATTTTTGTTTTTATTTCCATTTCTCTAGGAGGTGGGTCAAAAAGGATCTTGCTGTAACTTATGTCATAGAGTGTTCTTCCTATGTTTTCCTCTAAGAGTTTGATAGTTTCTGGCCTTATATTTAGGTCTTTAATCCATTTTGAGCTTATTTTTGTGTATGGTGTTAGGGAGTGATCTAATCTCATACTTTTACATGTACCTGTCCAGTTTTCCCAGCACCACTTATTGAAGAGGCTGTCCTTTCTCCACTGTACATTCCTGCCTCCTTTATCAAAGATAAGGTGACCATATGTCCGTGGGTTTATCTCTGGGCTTTCTATCCTGTTCCATTGATCTATCTTTCTGTTTTTGTGCCAGTACCATACTGCCTTGATTACTGTAGCTTTGTAGTATAGTCTGAAGTCAGGGAGCCTGATTCCTCCAGCTCCATTTTTCATTCTCAAGATTGCTTTGGCTATTCGGGGTCTTTTGTGTTTCCATACAAATTGTGAAATTTTTTGTTCTAGTTCTGTGAAAATTGTCAGTGGTAGTTTGATAAGGATTGCATTGAATCTGTAGATTGCTTTGTGTAGTATAGTCATTTTCACAATGTTGATTCTTCCAATCCAAGAACAGGGTATATCTCTCCATCTATTTGTATCATCTTTAATTTCTTTCATCAGTGTCTTAGAGTTTTCTGCATACAGGTCTTTTGTCTCCTTAGGTAGGTTTATTTCTAGGTATTTTATTAATTTCTCTTTCAGATTTCTCTTTCAGATTTAATTTTTCTTTAATTTCTCTTAATTTCTTTAATTTCTCTTAATTTCTCTTTCAGATTTCTCATCATTACTGTATAGGAATGCAAGAGATTTCTATGCATTAATTTTGTACCCTGCTACTTTACCAAATTCATTGATTAGCCCTAGTAGTTTTCTGGTGGCATCTTTAGGATTCTCTATGTATAGTATCATGTCATCTGCAAACAGTGACAGTTTTACTTCTTCTTTTCCAATTTGGGTTCCTTTTATTTCTTTTTCTTCTCTGACAGCTATGGTGAAAACTTCCAAAACTATGTTGAATAATAGTGGTGTGAGTGGGCAACCTTGTCTTTTTCCTGATCTTAGAGAAAATGGTTTCAGTTTTTCACCATTGAGAATGATGTTGGCTGTGAGTTTGTCATATATGGCCTTTATTATGTTGAGGTAACTTCCCTCTATTCCTACTTTCTGGAGGGTTTTTATCATAAATGGGTGTTGAATTTTGTCAAAAGCTTTCTCTGCATCTACTGAGATGATCATATGGATTTTATCCTTCAGTTTATTAATGTGGTATATCACATTGATTGGTTTGCATGTATTGAAGAATCCTTGCATTCCTTGGATAAACCCCACTTGATCATGGTGTATGATCGTTTTAATATGCTGTTGGATTCTGTTTGCTAGTATCTTGTTGAGGATGTTTGCATCTATGTTCATTAGTGATATAGGCCTGTAATTTGTGTGTGTGTGTGTGTGACATCTTTGTCTGGTTTTGGTATCAGGGTGATGGTGGCCTTGTAGAATGAGTTTGGGAGTGTTCCTTCCTCTGCAATTTTTTGGAAGAGTTTGAGAAGGATGGGTGTTAGCTCTTCTCTAAATGTTTGATAGAATTCACTTGTGAAGCCATCTGGTCCTGGACTTTTGTTTGTTGGAAGATTTTAAATCACAGTTTCAGTTTAATTACTTGTGATAGATCTGTTCATATTTTCTATTTCTTCCTGGTTCACTCTTGGAAAGTTATACCTCTCCAAGAGTTTTTCCATTACTTCCAGGTTGTCCGTTTTATTGGTATAGAGTTGCTCGTAGTAATCTCTTCGGACGCTTTGTATTTCTTCAGTGTCTGTTGTAACTTCTCCTTTTTCATTTCTAATTTTATTGATTTGAGTCCTCTCCCTCTTTTTCTTGATGAGTCTGGGTAATGGTTTATCAATTTTGTTTCTTTTCTCAAAGAACCAGCTTTTGGTTTTATAGAATCTTTGCTATTTTTCCCTTGTTTCTATTTCATTTATTTATGCTCTGATCTTTATGATTTCTTTCCTTCTACTAACTCTGTGTTTTGTTTATTCTTCTTTCTCCAGTTCCTTTAGGTGTAAGGGTAGATTGTTTATTTGAGATTTTACTTTTTTCTTGAGGTAGGCTTGTATAGCTAGAAACGTCCCACTTAGAGCTGCTTTTACTGCAACCAGTAGGTTTTAGATCGTCGTGTTTTCATTATCATTTGTCTCTAGGTAGTTTTTGATTTCCTCTTTGATTTTTTCAGTGATCTCTTGGTTTTTTAGTAATGTACTGTTTAGCCTCCATATGTTTATGTTTCTTATGTTTTTTCCTCTGTAATTCATTTCTAATCTCATACCGTTGTGGTCAGAAAAGATGTTGGATATGATTTCAATTTTCTTAAATTTACTGAGGCTTGATTTGTGACCCAAGATGTTATCTATCCTGGAGAATGTTCTGTGCGCACTTGAGAAGAAAGTGTAATCTGCTGTTTTTGGATGGAATGTCCTATAAATATCAATTAAATCTATTTGGTCTATTGTGTCATTTAAAGCTTCTGTTTCCTTATTAATTTTCTGTTTGGATGATCCATCCATTGGTGTAATTGAGGTGTTAAAGTCCCCCAGTATTATTGTGTTACTGTCAGTTTCCTCCTTTAGAGCTGTTAGCAGTTACCTTATGTATTGAGGTTTTCCTATGTTGGTGCATATATATTTATAATTGTTATATCTTCTTCCTGGATTGATCCCTTAATCATTATGTAGTCTCCTTCCTTGTCTCTTGTAACATTCTTTATTTTAAAGTCTATTTTATCTAATATGAGTGTTGTTACTCAAGCTTTCTTTTGATTTCCATTTGCATTGGATATCTTTTTCCATCCCCTCACTTTCAGTCTGTATGTGTCGCTCGGTCTAAAGTGGTTCTCTTGTAGACAGCATATATATGGGTCTTGTTTTTGTATCCATTCAGCAAGGCTGTGTCTTTTGGTTGGAGCATTTAATCCATTCACATTTAAGGTAATTATTGATATGTATGTTCCTATGACCATTTTTGTAATTGTTTTGGGTTTGGTTTTGTAGGTCCTTTTCTTCTCTTGTGTTTCCCACTTAGAGAAGTTCCATTAGCATTTGTTGTAGAGCTGGTTTGGTGGGGCTGAATTCTCTTAGTTTTTGCTTGTTTGTAAACCTTTTGGTTTCTCCATTGAATCTGAATGAGATCCTTGCCAGGTAGAGTCATCTTGGTTGTAGGTTCTTCCCTTTCATCACTTTAAGTATATCATGCCACTCCCTTCTGGCTTGTAGAGTTTCTGCTGAGAAATCTGCTGTTAACCTTATGGGAGTTCCCTTGTATGTTGTCATTTTTCCCTTGCTGCTTTCAATAATTTTTCTTTGTCTTTAATTTTTGCCAACTTGATTACTATGTGTCTCGGCATGTTTCTCCCTGGGTTTATCCTATATGGGACTTTCTGCACTTCCTATACATGGGTGGCTATTTCCTTTCCCATGTTAGGGTAATTTTCGAATATAATCTCTTCAAATATTTTCTCAGGTCCTTTCTCACTCTCTTCTCCTTCTGGACCCCTATAATGTGAATGTTGTTGCACTTAATGTTGTCCCAGAGGTTTCTTAGGCTGTCTTCATTTCTTTTCATTCTGTTTTCTTTAGTCTGTTCTGCAGCTGTGAATTCCACCATTTTGTCTTGCAGGTCACGTATCCGTTCTTCTGTGTCAGTTATTCTGCTATTGATTCCTTCTAGTGTATTTTTCACTTCAATTATTGTAGTGTTTACCTCTGTTTGTTTGTTATTTAATTCTTCTAGATCTTTGTTAAACATTTCTTGCATTTTCTCGATCTTTGCCTCCATTCATTTCCCGAGGTCCTGGATCATCTCCACCATCATTATTCTGAATTCTTTTTCTCGAAGGTTGCCTATCTTTACTTCATTTAGTTGTTTTTCTGGGGTTTTATCTTGTTGTTTCATCTGGTACATAACCCTCTGCCTTTTCATTGTCTATATTTCTTTGAATGTGGTTTTTGTTCCACAGGCTGCAGGATTGTAGTTCTTCTTGCTTCTTCTCTCTGCCCTCCTGTGGATGAGGCTATCTAAGAGGCTTGTGAAAGTTTCCTGATGGGAGGGACTGGTGGTGGGTAGAGCTGGCTGTTGCTTTGGTGGGCAGAGCTCAGTAAAACTTTAATCCACTTGTCTGCTGATGGGTGGGGTTGGGTTCCCACCCTGTTGGTTTTTTGGCCTGATGCTACCCAACACTGGAGCCTATCCAGTCTCTTTGGTGGGGCTCATGGCAGAGTCTGGGAGGGCTCATGCCAAGGAGTATGTCCCAGAACTTCTGCTGCCAGTGTCCTTGTCCTCACGGTGAGACACAGCCACCCCCTGCCTCTGCAGCAGACCCTCCAACACTAGCAGGTAGGTCTGGTTCAGTATACTATGGGGTCACTGCTTCCTCCCCTGGGTCCTGGTGTGCACACTACTTTGTGTGTGCCCTCTAAGAGTAGAGTCTCTGTTTCCCCCAGTTCTGTCAAAGTCCTGCAATCAAATCCCGCTAGTCTTCAAAGTCTGACTCTCTAGGAATTCCTCCTCCCATTGCTGGACCCTCAGGTTGGGAAGCCTGACATGGGGCTCAGTACCTTCACTCCAGTGGGTGGACTTCTGTGGTATGTGTTCTCCAGTTTGTGAGTCACTCACCCAGCAGTTACGAGATTTGATTTTATTGTGATTACACCCCTCTTACCATCTCATTGTGGCTTCTCCTTTGTCTTTGGATGTGGGGTATCTTTTCTGGTGAGTTCCAGTGTCTTCCTGTTGATGACTGTTCAGCAGTTAGATGTGATTCTGGTGTTCCTGCAAGAGGGAGTGAGAGCATGTGCTTCTACTCTGCCATCTTGAACAAATCTCCTCTCTAATTGCTTTAGGTGTAAGGTTAGGTTGTTTATTTGAGTTGTTTCTTGTTTCTTGAGGTAGGATTGTATTGCCATGTACTTCCCTCTTAGAACTGCTTTTGCTGCATCCCATAGGTTTTGGGCCATCGTGTTTTCATTGTCATTTGTTTCTAGGTATTTTTTGATTTCCTCTTTGATTTCTTCAGTGATCTCTTCGTTATTTAATAGCATATTGTTTAGCCTCTATGTGTTTTTATTTTTTACAGTTTTTTTCCAGTAATTGATATCTAGTCTTATAGCATTGTTGTCAGAAAAGATACTTAATATAATTTCAATTTTCTTAAATTTACCAAGGCTTGATTTGTGACCCAAGATATGGTCTATCCTGGTGAATGTTCCATGCACAGTTGAGAAGAAAGTGTATTCTATTGTTTTTGGATGGAATGTCCTATAAATATCAATTAAGTCCATCTTGTTTAATGTCTCATTTAAAGCTTGTGTTTCCTTATTTATTTTCATTTTGGATGATTTGTCCATTGGTGAAAGTAGGGTGTTAAAGTCCCTTACTATTATTGTGTTACCATCAATTTCCTGTGTTATGGCTGTTAGCATTTGCCTAATGTAATGGGGTGCTCCTATGTTGGGTGCATAAATATTTACAATTGTTATATTTTCTTCTTGGATTGATCCCTTGATCATTATGTAGTGTCCTTCTTTGTCTCTTGTAACATTCTTTATTTTAAAGTCTATTTTGTCTGATATGAGAGTTACTACTCCAGCTTTCCTTTGATTCCAATTTGCATGGAATATCTTTTTCCATCCCCTCACTTTCACTCTGTATGTGTCCCTAGGTCTGAAGTGGGTGTCTTGTAGACAGCATATTTATGGATCTTGTTTTTGTATCCATTCAGCCAGTCTATGTCTTTTGGTTGGAGCATTTAATCCATTTACATTTAAGATAATTATCAATATGTATGTTCCTATTACCATCTTCTTAATTGTTTTGGGTTTGTTATTGTAGGTCTTATCCTTCTCTTGTGTTTCCTGCTTAGAGAAGTTCCTTTAGCATTTGTTGTAAAGCTCGTTTTGTGGTGCTGAATTCTCTTAGCTTTTGCTTGTCTGTAAAGGTTTTAATTTCTCTATTGAATCTGAATGAGATCCTTGCTGGGTAGACTAATCTTTGTTGTAGGTTTTTCCCTTTCTTCAATTTATATATGTCCTGTCACTTCCTTCTGGCTTGCAGAGCTTCTACTGAAAGATCAGCTGTTAACCTTATGGGGATTCCCTTGTATGTTATTTGTTGCCTTTCCCTTGCTGTTTTTAATATTTTTTTCCTTGTATTTATTTTTTGATAGTTTTATTAATATGTGTCTCGGCATGTTTCTCCTTGGATTTATCCTGTATGGGACTCTCTGTTCTTCCTGCACTTGATTGACTATTTCCTTTCCCATATTAGGGAAGTTTTCAACAATAATCTCTTCAAATATTTTCTCAGTCTCTTTCTTTTTCTCTTCTTCTTATGGGACCCCTATAATTCAAATGTTGGCACATTTAAAGTTGTCCCAGAGGTCTCTGAGACTGTCCTCAATTCTTTTCATTCTGTTTTCTTTATTCTGCTCTGCGGTAGTTATTTCCAGTATTTTATCTTCCAGGTCACTTATCCGTTTTTCTGCCTAAGTTATTCTGATACTGATTCCTTCTAGAGAATTTTTAATTTCATTTATTGTGTTGTTCATCATTGTTTCTTTGCTCTTTAGTTCTTCTAGGTCCTTGTTAAACATTTCTTGTATTTTCTCTATTCTATTTCCAAGATTTTGGATCATCTTTACTATCATTATTCTGAATTCTTTTTCAGGTTAACTGTCTGTTTCCTCTTCATTTGTTTGGTCTGGTGGGTTTTTACCTTGCTCCTTCATCTGCTGTGTATTTCTTTGTCTTCTCATTTTACTTAACTTACTGTGTCTGGGGTCGCCTTTTCGCAGCCTGCAAGTTCGTAGTTCCCCTTGTGTTTGGTGTCCGCCCCCAGTGGTTAAGGTTGCTTCAGTGGGTTGTGTAGGCTTCCTGGTGGAGGAGACTAGTGCCTGTGATCAGGAGGATGAGGCTGGATCTTGTCTTTCTGCTGGGCAGGACCATGTCCAGTGGTGTGTTTTGGAGTGTTTGTGCCCTTTTTATGAATTTAGGTAGCCTCTCTGATAATGGGTGTGGTTGTGTTCCTGTCTTGCTAGTTGTTTGGTATGGGGTGTCCAGCAGTGGCGCTTGCTGTTTTTTGAGTGGCGATGCATCTTAGCGTTGAGACGGCAGTCCCTGTGAGAGCTTCCGCCGATTGATGTTATGTGGGACCTGGAGCTCTCTGGTGGTCCAATGTCCTGAACTCAGCTCTGCTACCTCAGAGGCTCATGCCTGATACCTGGACAGAGAACCCAGACCCTTTTTGGAAGTTGAGGTCTTCTGCCAGCATTCAGTAGGTGTTCTGTAGGAGTTGTTCCACATGTAGATGTATTTTTGATGTATTTGTGGGGAGGAAGGTGATCTCCACATCCTACTCCTCTGCCATCTTGAAGGTACTCACTCTTTTTTTTTTAAAGGGAGAATGATACTAGTTAACTTACATATATAATCCTTACTTGCCTAAATCTAAAGTTGGCAACTCTATGTAGGTTCTAAAGTTAGGGGAGAATTTTTCCTGGTTGGTAAAATTGAAAAGAGGGTAACCATTAGTATTAGGGACCTGAATGCAGAGTCGTTCAGAACTAGATGTCTGTTTCTACAGCTATAGACTTAGTTGGACTGTGGTCTTGAAAGTCTCTTCATGTTCAGAATTTCTATAACCTTTTGGTCCTAAGTAAGGAATCACTGGAGTTTAATCTGAAATTTGGTTAGAACCTACTGGGGAGCCTCTGAGTGACCCTGAGATGCATCAGGCTGTTTGTCAGGAGTCTGGGGGTGGGGGGTGGGAGGAGGCATTAGCTGCCTTCCAAAGCTAGTCTTTCACCCGTGAAGCACTATGTGAATGAAGCTCTAATTACTTCAGCTCAACACATCTCCTATGCTCTCCCTCGGGGGTGTCTAGAAAGTTGTTTGTTTTGGTTGAAGAGAGAATTCAAGGGATGTTCACTGTCAAAGCCCCCATCCAAACCTTGGTCAGAAACTTCTGTGGTTCTACATGATCTACAGCAAAGAGGTTACCTCTACTCCACTCATGTTTTCTACCTGATAGGAGAGGTTCTACTTTGCAGTTTGAAGAACATAAGTAAATAAAGTCCCAAAGTTTTGCCTATGGTCTTTCTTAGCTACATCAAGGTATATAGCATGGCATAGAGTCATGGGGGAGGGGCAGGTTTCTCATTTCTCAGAGTCTTCGTTTCATCATTTATAGAGTGGAGATAATAATGGTGCCTACATGACGGGACTTTTGTAAAGATTAAAAGAGATAACGTATGTAAATGAACAGGGCCCTATAGTAAGCACTCACTAAATGTTTCCTTCCACACAGTAGCAGTGTTCCTCTTATCTTTCTTATTTAACTGTAACCTCCCTGAGAGCATGCAAACTTTTAGAGAATAATGTCTGTTTTTAATGCATCTGTGATTTTTTTCCCACTTTTCTGCTCACCTTTTATGCCCAAAGCCTGGCACACTGCATGGCACATAGGAGAGCTTCAGTAAATTTTTGCCAAATGAGTGAATAAATGAATTTTGGTCCACCTGATGATTGAGATATTTTAGGGCAAGGGTGTCTCTGTCAAAATTAGCTGATGAAAATTCCCTGGGGAATACTTTTTATTGGTAGCTTTAAAATGCCCCCTGCCCCTTTCACAAGAGGGTGACCCTTTTTAGCTTCCTTTCCAACAGCAGAAGAGAGCCCAGTGGAATTTTCCAGGCTGGAGACTTTAGAGAGCTACTGATATTTTTATAACATATGATGTTAAATACAATTGTACATGTGCCTAGAGATCTTTTAAGGCATGAATCCCAGCATCCAATTTTATTTGGTTTCAGAAACTTAATAAACAAGTAACACAACCCGGTCGTTGTTTTTTAAATAAAAATTAGAGATCTCCAATTAATAGCAGCAAAACAGAAACATCAGCCATGCTTAATAGGGCGGTGGAGTATGTTCTGTCTCATCCAGGAGCCAGGCAACAAGTGGGCATTGTGTTAAGGTTCCAGAGAAGGGACACAGACATGTGACTAGATGACAGCTTCTTAAATGTCGCCCAGCAAAGGCCACTCAGAGAGGATGCGTGTCACCAACCACCATTTTCCTTCTCTGCTGTAGCCTCATGCAAACTGCACATGCCTTGGAAAGTTTGAATGTGGTTTGCAAACAGTGTTAAGGTTCTCATGCCATAAACAATTCAGCAGTTCAGGAAATGAAGCCAAATAATAATTTTTTTTAAGTGTCAATAACCGAAGTAAATCAAACACTGTTGCCTGAGGTTTTAAACACTCTTGGGAACCCCGGCTACATATTTCTCATGCAAGACAGCATTAATATCCTTAAGGTGGTCATCGTTGTCACCTTTGCTCTGTTCATTTTTCTCCTCCCTCTTTCCTGTGGGTTAAAGGGGAACAGTGTTGCTGCTCTGATGTGATGGGGTTAAAGATGAGGTAAGTGTGAAACTGGGAGCCAGACAGCTCATACTTACTGCTCATTTGGAAGTGAAGAGTTTCTCGACATCGCCTTTGGTGACAAGTCATAGTCGCTGTCTGATCTATAGAGAAAGGACTCTCTGCGTTGGCTGTGCCCGGGAAAAGTGGCGTGAAGCACCAGCCCAGAGGAAGAGCTGGCCTGGGGATCCAGCGGGCTCCGACCTGGGGAAGGGCCATTTTCCACATCAAAGCTTAAAGAGAAAAAAGAAAACTGGTCACATGAGAAACAGAGAGAAGGGCATCTGACATACATACATGGAGAACCCATGCGTGCCAGGAACTTCACATAGCACTTCACACTTCATGGAAAGTTTTAAGGCTCCAAATAGTTCTGAGTTGCAGTCATTTTCATTTTATACAAACGGAACAGTCCCACAGAAGTTCAGTCATCAGCAGAGACTGGAGCCAGGATTTGACCCCCGGAGCAAAATCCCATGGCCTTTCAGCGGCATGAGCAACATTGACAAATTCATAAAATAAACTGTTGATAATAAGCGACTCCAGATACAGCATCTAACACAGCTCTAAGTGCCAGATACTCAACTATCACTTAATGAGTCTTCTTAGCTGGGAGGCTTCTTCCTACCATAAATAAATATCACAGTCTCATTAAAGATACAATGTGCACATTTCTGAATGTTTCAGGAACAGAGTGCTATCCTGAAAACATCCACAGGCTGATTAAACCGGAGGCCCAGCCTGACACTTAATATTTATATGCAAGTTTAAGCACAGACAATGACTTAATTAATCTGATAATGCCAAAGAGCCCTCCAGGGGTGCAGAGCTTTCTCTCTGGAGGAGGATACAGCTACTGACTCTGGCAGAGGAGTGCCGTTAAGATTTCTGGTCAGTCTACCTCACTCTAGAAAGGTGCCCTCAAGTCCAGAATTAGTTGAACAAGCTCTGATCAATGAACACACAGGTGGGAGCAGTAGACATTTTGGCTGTTGTTTACTCTCTCCTGGTCCTGGTGTTACTTTAGGCACTGTGTCCTTCCCATGCTCTCCACCATCCCCTATGCACTTTTCCTGCATGCACAACCTTCCTTAGCCTCAGACTGACAGTAACCCTCTTGCCTAGTATTTCTCTAGACAACTCACTGCTCTCTGGCTAAAGCTCTGTAGAAAGGTGTTGGAGAAGTACTGGGATAAGGATGCTCTCTTTTCCAAGCTGGACCACAGTAGCGGGCTTCCTTTATACACATCCAGCTGCCATAATTTATTTCTACATTTGTGGTTCTTTTCGTTCACTAGTTCTTATAGCCTTCTCTCTTGGGGTGGATTTTGCATATATTTTTTTATTTTATAAATTGCTTTCTGATCTATTATTCCATTTACAACCCTTATCATGACCCTATGAAGTATGTAGTATGATCTCAGTCTACATTTGAGGAAAATGAGGCTTAGAGAGATTTTAAACACCTGCTCAAAATCACAGGCTATTAACTGTACAGTAAGAATTGGAAGGCCCAAGTCTTCCAATTCAGTCTTCTACAACCTCAGACTTCAGTAATCACAGAACTCCAGAATGGCTCACTGGGTCACTGAGTGCAGTTTCCCCTCAGTCTCTACATTCAAGCAAAATGTGTGTTTGGCATGTAGAGAGTCAATCGGATTATGAGCAACCTTGGCTGTTATCGTGGATGAAGACAGGGGAGGCAGTAAATTACCCTGAGGCTGTAGGTTTCCCTGAAACAGGGAAAGAAGAAATGAAAGAATTCAGGGTCATAATGCTTCCCCGGAGACCATTCCAAGAAGCTGCTTTTAGCCAACCCACAAACTCCAGGTGTCTGATAAGAAGCAGCAAGTGAGAATCTCCAGTTAAGAGAACAAGGAAGAGCCATAACAATCCAATGTATGTATTTGGGCTTTCATGGTACTGCAGATGGATTTTCACAGCAGGCTCACGGTCTGGGATGGGACTGTCTTTCAGAGACTGCAACAAGCAGGCAGGTGGGCAATCACACACTTCAGCCTGTTTGCCAGCCTGCCTGGAGGTAGAGCTATGTTGTAAGGAAAATACGTTGCAGCAAGTGAAAATATAATGTAAGCTGACTTGCACACTTTCCTTGGGTGAGATCTGTACTAGTTGTTGAGTAAAAAAAAGAGCTCCTTTGTGGATAAGGACTCCTTTGTGCCACCCAGAGCTTGTAGAACTAGGACTTGATGCTGGCTCTGAACTCTTCTTAAGGACAAAGAGGGAAGGCTCTTAAAAGGTAAAGATGGGACTACATAAAGCTTAAGAGTGGGCATAAATAAACTTTGAAATTTCATGACTAATCATGTAATTCATTTGGTATCTATCTGTACAGCCTTTATGGGTATTAAAACATTGAAATCCTTTTTTTTTTTTTTTTTTTGATGTGGACCATTTTTAAAGTCTTTATTGAGTTTGTTACCCTATTGCTTCTGTTTTATGTTTTGGTTTTTTAACCCCGAGGCATGTGGGATCTTAGCTCTCCAACCAGGGATTGAACCTGCACCCCCTGCACTGGAAGGCAAAGTCTTAACCACTGGACGGCCAGGGAAGTCCCTGAAATGCTTTTGTAACAGTTGGCAGCCAGCCACTGCCCCAGACCATCCAGGATCTGCTGATGACTGGAACAGCAGGGGGCCTCTAGCTTCAGCACGGTGGCCTGTGTCCTTTTAATTGGTCAGTGCCCATGTGGTACCAGTCATTACATATTATGAATGTCACCGCTGTGTACATCGGTGCTAAAAGCTTAGAAGATGTGCCAAGTGGGTATGCCTACCAAACTCTCAGAACTTTTTCCATTGAGGGTTTACACCAGGGCTCACTCTGCCCTCTTTCCTGCTGCAGGCCTTCCTAGTGGGCAGAAAGTAAGCCCACAAGTATTACTCTTTAAGTAGATGTCACAAAGCATCTGCCCCCAGTGTTAGCAGGAGTACCAGGAGGTTTGGTCCTGCCAGGTAAGCAGGGACTAGGCCCAGACACTAAAACTCCCTCCATGGTGCTTTCCTTTGTTTTCTTCTTTTCCTTTTTTCTTTCTTCTTTACCCTGCCTAAACTCATAGAAGAGCTTGCGGGAATTCAGAAAAAAGCCAAGGAAGAATTCTCTGGGGCAAAGAAGCAGTTTCAGGGAGACAAATGGCCTTTCATATTCCCTGGGGCACTGTTTCAAAGCAACCAACACAGATGTACAACTTAGGAACAAACATGAATCACCAACCAGACACCAGCTCCAGTCACAGCAAAATTAGTGGGCAGACATCACAATACGTCCCACAGATCCAGGGTGGGAAGAGGGGTGTGGGCAAGGGGAAGACGGAGGACAGGCTTCACAAGCAAAACGAACATGCCACATAAACTGAAATACAATTAGGGAAAAAACAGAATCTGAGATATCAGAAGCGAACATACAAATGGGGTCATTATTTATTTAGAGTAATTTTTGGCCCTGCCTTAATCAGGACTCATATTTCACCTTTAGGCTTCTTTATATTAAAAAATACTATTATAAAAATAAATAAGAATGTTATGTAAAATATAAACAATAGAGAAAAAATATTAGCAGGTTAGTAATTTCTTTCTGAGTGTTAATATTTTTCCTGCAGGCTTGAATCATGATTTTTTTTCCACATAGTGTGCAGTTTTCAGAATTATCATTTTCCATGCCCATGGAACTTAATGGTTCACACAGAATTTGTGCCGAACTTCCTCAGGCATTTTCCCTATTGTGGGTCACCGAATTTCTAATTTTAAATAACATTGTAAGTGATACCTTTGAGCTTACAGTTACTTCAGTATTCGGATGACGTCAATGAGAAGTTTCAGATAGACTGAGAGGATGTCATGCACAAGTTTCTGAATAGTTGACGGGACCTGCCGAGAGCCAGCATATGGACTGAAACAGTATTGAAAGTGGCCTTTTTTCTAGGATCAGAGACACTCCCCCACCCCCAAGTCCTGCTCTCTGACGTCCAGGATTCTGTATGCTGCCGTCCCCCGTGATTCTGCCTGCCTCGGCAGATCGCCCTGGACTGAGTCAATTGCTTGTTGTCTAAGACCTAATATTTTAACAACTTTCTCCTGCTTTGATTCTAGAGGTCTCAGCTTCTCGAGGCAGCGGTGATAGTGGGTGATGCTGTGTGTGAGAGGTGGTGCTCCCCGTAGCTGGAATGCCCTTCTCCCCACTGTCTCCAATCGATCACTACTTCAAATTCAGCTCGTGCCACCTTCTCCAGTAAATATTTTCTAACATTGCAGCTACCAGCTCGATTTAGATACATACTCCTCTTCTGTGTTCTCCTAGACTCTTTTACAGCAGTACCTGATCACAGTACTTGTAATCTCTATTTAATTTTCCATTTATTTAATTATCCACTTATTTAGCTGCTCCCCAATAGAGTCTTATCTCCTAAAGAGAAGGGACCCAATATTACTTAGTTTTGTATCCCAGGCATCTGGATCGGAGCCTTGTAAATAGTAGGTCTATCAAAAAATATCAGCTGAACCAATGAAAGTCAGTTTACTATGAAATGTTTCTCCTGTCCCTTCCCGCTTCCTGCCTCCTTACCCTCATCTCAATTCCCACTGGCAGGGGTTTCTGCTGTTTCCTTCAAATGAGTCTATACAGATGCATCATTAACTTATTTGATAAGCTTTGTGAGACAATGATGTAAAAATAAAATAAATAAATAAATAAAAGGCACAGCTGTGTTCTCCCTGAACAAAACAAACTTATATACAAAAATCACTGGCTTAGATGTTTGAGATGGTGATATCTTTACACAAACCCCCATGATGGGAAAAGCCCTCCTATACCAGCTTCTGTCTGCCATCTTCTTGTCTCTTTCTTTTTAATAAAAGCAGGAATATTCTCTGCCCCACGTTCTCTCCTGGTGGACTCCATTGCCTAGGAATCCATGCAAAGCCAGCCCTGCACTGGTGCTAAGAGGGAGCCAGCAGGCGGCAGAAGACATCTACAGCTTCCCCAGCCTGCACTGCCCAGCCTCCAGCTGGAGCAGGTAGGGCCACTTGCCAGTCTCCGAGGGAGAAATAGGACTGAAGCCTTATTCATAAGCCTGGGAGGAAAAATCAGGGATAAAGAACAGAATCACAAGGTGTACATGAAACTTTTTATTAAATGAAAAGAAGCTCTATTTCCAAGAATTCAAGCTAAGCCAGGTGGTTACAGAATTGCCTGCAATTGTCCCCAGGGTGGTTGTTTCCTGATCCCCAATTACCTGCACATACCCCAATTTTTGTAACAAAGAGTCATGAAGCAACATCCTAGGAATCACTCATTTCTGGATTAGAGGAGACTTTTCTTTGACAACTCATTCCTTCTCTAGGTAATACATTGTCAAATTCTCACAACTCTGGGCTGATTCTCTTCCCCGCATTTCAAAAGGAGAAAACAGAAGCCTCCAAAATGTGAAACTTCATTTGAAAAATTCTCAAGTGTGACCTCTTTTAATTTCATCCTGCAATCTGTGCCCAGGGTCCTCTCCTCCATGGCCTCACAGACTCTTTTTGATCCCAGAACCTACCACCCTGGATTGTATGTCTCTGTTTACATTATCTCTCTCACTCCAGTAGACTGTGACCTTGAAGCAGGGACTAAGCCTTATTCATTTTGTATTCCCAGGGCCCAGAACTGAGTTTCACACCAGAAAGCATCCAACAAATATTTATTGAATGAATGTGAGGATCTCACCAGTTCATATCTCTTATCTGACAAAAAGCCATTTTTATTTGGATTAAAACCTCTGGCAGCTAAAGATCTCAGAGGAGTCCCCAAATGGAGTCAGTAGGGTCCTCTTTCTCCGTCCTCCCTGTAGTATGCCAGGAACTCCATCCCACGAGTTTTGGAGAACTTTTTTGTCTATCATAAGGTGTTTGTTTGGGTGTGGAGTGTGTGTGTATGTGTGTGTTTTGGGGCGGTGGTATATTTGTGAAAAAATGCTGTGTTTCTTTAAAGTTCTGTTGGAAAATATTTCCCTCAATTATACTCAGAAACTAACATCTTCAAATGCTTGCTTACCACTTTGATAAAAATAACCATTCACTTATGTACTTACATTGGCCATCACCTCAATGTGCAATCTGGTCCCTGTAGATGAGGAAGCTGCACAGGGGCATGCATTTTTACCCACAATGACAGTGACTCACCTTTGTATAATTAATGGCTGCAGCCAGTCCTAATTTCTAATGAAGGACTTAACTGTGCAAAATCATAGTTAGCATGATGTAGAGCCCATGTCCCAGCTGAAAACAGGCAGACCTCCTCTGGCCACAGTTATGGCAGAATATCCCAGTTTTGCCCTAAAAATCCAGTTCCACAGTCTTGACTTCCCTCCCATAGAATAGGAAGGAGAGCTATGATGTTCAGCTCATCTGAATTCCAGAAACATCTTCCCACTCCTTTCCTTTTTTCCTAGGGGCTTTGAAAATTACCTCCACTGCAATAACCCAAAGATGCTTTCCCCACAGAGAAGTTTAACCAGAGGGAGCAGAGTAATCCCAAAGAGCCCTGGGATTCTGGAGCCCTGGGTTCCAGCTCCTGCTCTGTGAAGAAATAACTGCCACGAAACAGGCACTCCCCATATTCTGGCCCCCAAGGCTTAGTTTTTCACCACTGAAATGAATGAAGAAATGAATCTGTACAAAATCTTTGAGATGCCTCTGAGATTAAACATGTTACAGAGATTTTAGAAATAGATCAGTTCTCAAGTGTGGTTCAATGTGGTTTTACATTGTTAACGATAACTCATTCACTGAACAAATATTTATTAGCATCCATTATGAAACAAGACACTGTTCTAGGCTGGAGAATTCAACAATGTATAAGACAGACAAAGTCCTTGTGGGGAGAGATGGACAATAAATAAATCAAATGAGATGATTTCAGAAAGTGATAAATGCTATGGGGAAGATAAGGCATAATGGTATGGTAGAAACAGGTTTGGAGAAGAATGTTTCTAGGTTGGGTGGTCAGCAGGCCCACTCTACACAGCCTCGTAGACTGTCTATTGCTTTACACCGGGTGCACTACCCATCTTCCTCAGATGCTGTCATTTGAGTTGAGACCTGATCAAGTTAGTAGTAAATTTTGTCACTGGGTTCCTTCCAATCTCTATTTTCATACCCTTTTAAGCCAAAGAATTGTGTCAAATGATATTTGGGTTTGAATGTGGTGCCATTTATTAAGCTACTGATTTAATTTTCCTCTTCCCTGCCCACCTCCCTTTCTGAGTTGAGTTAGGTGTGCCATTGTCTCATACAGCTATCTCTGCACTGATATCTATCTATTGATATATCTCTACCATAACACTTGTCCAGAATAATTGTAAGTGTTCTAGTTTGCTCCCAAAGGGGTGTGTTCCTCAAAGACACAGAACCTCTTTTTCATATTATTTATCCCATTTCTAAGGGTCATGCCTATCAGAGGTACTTAGCAAATGTCTGATGAATGAAAAAAAATGAAGGAATAAATGGTTCGAGACCAGGAACTTTATTCTAGCTCCTCTTTGATGCACACCACAGACAGCACAGACTTCTCCAACAAAAAGGAGTGTAAGTGGTGTGGAGACATGGAGTCATCCCCTGCTCTCTACTGTGATCACCCCTAAAAGTCAGCTCCATAAAGAAGAACCAGGGGGTTGCTACCAAATACCAAATACCACCTGCAAAGAATGGCTGGAATACCTTCCATAGGGCATCAAGCCCAAGAAGAAGGCAAATGATCCTGTCTGGCAATGATCATCCTCATCCCTTGATGTTGATGGTGGATGGAAATGCCATGAATATTCCTCTTGATGTCCCTTTAGCTGAGGACTCTACATTGCAAGTTCTTTTATTTGTTGTTTGAGATCTTTTCTCAGGGTGTTAATATTTCACTAAGGAAATGCATAAACAAATAAGTAATATCAATACCTAATTTTTCTACTGGGATTATAAAATGAGGGTCATTTAAAAATATCGTTGTTTCAAATGCTTAGGAGCATATTTTAATGATCCTTTAATAACTTCACACTGTGTTTTTCCTATGTTATGTAATTTGATGCACAAGAAAAACAGGACCAAATGTAAACAATCCTACCTCATAATTATAAGAACATTATCATTTCTAACCTGTTTGCAAAGTGTTCTGCCCATCTCTTTCCATGTAAAAAATAATTTTCAGACATAGGAATGTTATAAAGTGTGTGTTTCTCCATGTTTTATAATTATGGCTGAAATTTCATATACCCACTCTCAAACTTTCATCCACTGAAACATTCTAAGAGCTAGGACAACTCTTAACAGTAAAGGTCACTTCCTATAGGACAGTGATTCCCAGGAAAGGTAGGGGCCTCCCAGATGAGAATAATTTTGTGTAGGAATGTGTTTTGTATGTGGACTTTATAAAGTGGGGGTGTGGGAGGTCGAGACCTTACTACAAGGTCGAGAACTTACTACTTTGTGTTACTGCTGCAATTATTCTGGACAAGTGTTATGGTAGAGATATATCAATAGATAGATATCAATGTAGAGATAGCTGTATGAGACAATGGAGCACCTAACTCAACTCAGAAAGGGGGGTGGGCAGGGAAGAGGAAAATTAAATCACTAACTTAATAAATGGCACCACATTCAAACCCAAATATCATTTGACACAATTCTTTGGCTTAAAAGGGTATGAAAATAGAGATTGGAAGGAACCCAATGACAAAACTGCACTTTGGATGTACAAATTATCCTACTAGCTCAATATTTTTCAGCCTACTCTCTCCACTTTTCCTAAAAGGTTATCATAAAATTTATTCAAATGGTTTGTTTCTTAACAAAATAAAAATACTCGCATTTATAAGTTTGGTAGCCCTGCCAATAATAAACTCTAATAATTAAATAAAATATTTATTAAAATATATGGTACCAGCTTCCAGTAGCTCAAAGGCAAGTGAAACTACCTTTGAGAGAAATGAGATCAGTCTAGGAAAACCATTTCTTATTCAACGAATGATGGTTTCAAGAAATTGTTGCTTTCTTTTATAAGTTCTCACATACCACCTGGAAATCTGTTTCAGAATTCTGCTTGAAATCTATAGCTAAAATATTGTAGATAAATGGTCATTTAGCATGTTTGTATATACTCCAGTGATGGGGGACATGTTAACCCTATGAGACACTGAATTTCACTTTTGTATTGATTTAATTGTTTAAAACTTGGGCCAGAAAAATGAATTTATTTTAATCTTTAGCCCAAACCTCCTCTAGTAACCCCCACCAACCTCCATCCACTTACCCAGTCTCCCTCATTGTGGTAAATGAAGCCGCCATCTATTCAGTTGAATCATCCATGATTTTACATCCTTCCTCAACCCCTCTTCTTCTTTTTCAGTTGGCCAGAAAGTCCTTTCCCTCCTACATCAAAACTGTACACTCTGTCTCTGCTGCCATCACTGTTTCAGAGCATTAAAATTGCACTTGAACTAGCGTAGTCACCCTATGAACCTCCTTGCTTCCACCCTGCCTCCATCCTCCAAACCCTTCTCCACATAACAGCAAGAGCAATCTCTTAACACACACAGCAAATCATGTCATTGTATTTAGCATAAAGTCCCTACATAGTATTGCCCCTGCCACCCCTGAAACCTCATCTTGTGCCACACTCCCCTTTGCTCAGTATGATTCATCTTCAAGGGCTTCCTTTTTGTTTCAGAAACATGCCAAATCCTCTCCCACCTCAGCAGTTTTGCATGTGTGTTTTTTTTTCACTGGTATATTTTCTTTGCTTTGAACAGTTCCTGGTTTATAGAAAGTGCTGAATAAATATTTGTTGAATGAATGAATAAATGCTGCTCTCTGCTTATTATCTCTACTTTTTTATGACTGCCTTCTTCTCATTCTTTAAGCCTCGGATTAAGTCACCTCATAAAAATTCCTTCCCCAAACCATTGTATAAGTAGGGCCCTTTTGCATCACAGGACTATTACAGCTTTTTGCTACATCTATTTTTATGTTCATTATTTTTGTAATTGTCTTCCTCTTGCATAAAATGCCAAGCTCCATGAGGATCATTTGTTGTGTTTACCAATGTATTAACTAGTGCCTGGCAATGTGCTTGGCACATATTGCTAGTCCTGGACCAATGTCTATTCAATGGATTAGTGAATAAATAAATGAGTGTATGAGTATATTAAACACCAACAATCAACTTATTGATTCATAGCAGATCCAACTTAATTGCTATTTTAAAAGCAACTCTTCTTCATTAGGAGAAGGACTCATTTATTGATTTCCTGTCATTGGCGTAGCACCCACACTAATCCTTAGGAAGCTCAAATTTAAAACATCAATTGGCATAAAAACTTGTTAGAGGTTTGAAGCATTTTTTGTGATTATTACTCTGGGCTTATTTCAGAAAATGAGACTAGTTTTGAGATCAAATTTCACAAGTTGTTGACCTTTCAGAGGGCTCTTCACGTAG
This sequence comes from Mesoplodon densirostris, assembly GCF_025265405.1. NCBI lineage: Eukaryota > Metazoa > Chordata > Mammalia > Artiodactyla > Ziphiidae > Mesoplodon > Mesoplodon densirostris. The sequence continues at coordinate 58,681,857 of NC_082662.1, read as the reverse complement.
GTGTTGAGGTCTGCACTGAAGCTACATTTCCAGTCCTAAGTTTGTGAAATGGCATTACTTAATGTTTCAAGAACTTTGTATTTCAAAAACTTATATTCTCTTGAGAATGAATAGGCTACATACCTCCCTTTTGGTGGAGTCAGGGGGTGAAAGGAGTGGCAGTATGGTTTGCTATTAACTTAAATAATAATCATAAAATTGGAAATCATTGCCTCAGCCTCTGGTCTACAGAACACTTAATAGTGTTTACATCAGTTAACATCTGGCCTCCAAATGTTATCAGTCTTGAACACTGTACCTGCAGACAGCCTGGTATTTGAGTTTTAAATGTTCTTTTAGAAAGGAAGGTGGGGGGAGGTGAGAGGAGGAAGATAAGAGAAAGTAGAGGTAGAAAAATGAGGTCACAGAATCTTTTCTCCTTGACTTAGGCAGTAAAGCTAAGAAAAGCAACACATTTTTTTCCCTCATAGGTATAGAGCACTCACTGTGAGCTGGGCCACATGTTATGTGCTTGGTAGACATTAACTCATTTCATTGCTATATCACTCTGTGGGGAAGATGTTAACTTGATTCTATGAATGTGAAAACTGAAGTTCAAAGGGTGTAAAAATTTTGCTGAAGACCACTCAGCAATTGGATGGTGGATCTTGGACCCCCAGTTTGATTGGAACCATTAACAAATTCAGTCAACTCACTCACATCAGTAAATATCTGCTCAGTATTTCCTCTTGTTACTATCAATAAATCTCCATGATTATATCTGAAGTCAAGTCTTCTGTTCTGAGCCTTACCCTTTCCCCCTATTCAGAGACTATGTTACTTTACTTGCTCATGCATCATCACTTTCCATTTTGTACATTAGCAAGGAAATCCTTTAGGCAGAAGAAAAATAATAACAGATGGAAATCTGAATCTACACAATGAAATGAAAATTTTTTGCTTCTTATTAAAATATCTGAAAAATATAACTGACTGAAAAGCAAAAATAATAACAATGTATTGTGATATTTATAACACATGTAGAAGTAAGACATATAACAATAAGTGCACAAAGGCAAAGAAGGGAGAAATGGAAATATATTGTGGAAAAGATTATACTATATGTATACTATATGTACTGCTTGAAGGTAGGTTGTGGTAAGCTAAAACTTACACTAGAATCCCTAAAGTAACCATTAATTTTTAAAAAAATAATGAAGAGCTATACCTAAGGAAATAAAATGGAAGCACAAAACACCTAATTACCCAAAACAAAGCAGAAAAAGAGAAAAAAAGCACATACTGAAGAGATAAGACAAATAGAAAACAAATAGCAACATAGCAGCTTTAAACCTGACCACCTTAACAGTCTCCTTTAATGTAACTGGTCTTAATACTACAATTAAAAGGCAGACATTTTCAAGATGGATAAAAGAGCATGACCCAACTATATGCTGCCAAGAGAGATAATATTCTAGGCCATAAGACAAGTCTCAATAGGTTTTTAAAAATCTGAGTCATACAAAGTATGTTTTCTGATCAGAGTGAAATTAAATTAGAAATCATAACAGAAAGATCTCTAGTAAAGTTCCATATATTTGAAACTAAACATTCTAAATAACTCATGAGTTAAAGATAAATTCAAAAGAGAAATAAAAAGTATTTTTAACTGAATAAATTTAAAAACATGACATATCAGGATAAGGAGCGAGGAGACTTTCAAGATGGCGGAGGAGTAAGACATGGAGATCACCTTCCTCCCCACAAATACATCAGAAATATATCTACATGTGGAACAACTCCTACAGAACACCTACTGAACACTGGCAGAAGACCTCAGACTTCCCAAAAGGCAAGAAACTCCCCATGTACCTGGGTAGGGCAAAAGAAAAAAAAAAAAAAACAGAGACAAAAGAATAGGGATGGGGGCTCCCCTGGTGGCGCAGTGGTTGAGAAGACCCTGCCAATGCAGGGGACATGGGTTTGTGCCCTGGTCCAGGAAGATCCCACATGTCGCAGAGCGGCTAGGCCCGTGAACCATGGCTGCTGAGCCTGCGTGTCTGGAGCCTGTGCTCCACAATGTGAGAGGCCACAACAGTGAGAGGCTCGCGCACTGCAAAAAAAAAAAAAAAAAAAAAAGAATAGGGTTGCGATCTGCACCACTGGGAGGGAGTTGTAAAGGAGAAAATGTTTCCACACACTAGGAGCCTCTTCACTGGCAGAGACGGTGGGTTGTGGCGGGGGGGGCAAGCTTCAGAGCACAGAGGAGAGCGCAGCAACAGGGGTGCAGAGGGCAAAGCAGAGAGATTTCTGCACAGAGGATAAGTGCCAGCCAGAACTCACCAGCCCAAGAGGCTTGTCTGCTCACCCACCAGGGCAGGTGGGGGCTGGGAGCTCAGGCTCTGGCTTCGGAGGTCAGATCCCAGGGAGAGGACTGGGGTTGGCTGCGTGAACACAGCCTGAAGGGGCCTAGTGCAACACAGCTAGTCGGGAGGGAGTCTGGGAAAAAGTCTGGAACTGCCTAAGAGGCAACAGACCATTGTTTAGGGGTGCGTGAGGAGAAGGGATTCAGAGTACCACCTAAACGAGCTCCAGAGAGGGGAGCGAGGCACGGCTATCAATGTGGACCCCAGAGACGGGCAAGAAATGCTAAGGATGCAGCTGCAGCCATCAAGAAGCTTGTGTGCAAGCACAGGTCACTATCCACAACTCCCCTCCTGGGAGCCTGTGCAGCCCACCACTGCCAGGGTCCTATGATCCAAGGACAACTCCCCCAGGAGAACACATGGTGAACCTCAGGCTGTTGCAACATCACGCTGGCCTCTGCCACTGAAGGCTCGCCCCACATTCTGTACCCATCCCCCCACTGGACTAAGTAAGCCAGAGCCCCCTAATCAGATGCTACATTAACCCTGTCCTGTTTGAGCAATGAAAAGACACCCTCAGGTGACCTACACGCAGAGGTGGGGCCAAATCCAAAGCTGAACTCCAGGAGCTGTGCGAACAAAGAAGAGAAAGGGAAATCTCTCCCAGCAGCCTCAGGAGCAGTGGATTAAATCTCCACAATCAACTTGATGTACCCTGAATCTCTGGAATACCTGAAAAGACAACAAATCATCCCCAAAATGAGACAGTGGATGTTGGTAGCAATGATATATATATATTTTTCCTTTTTCTCTTTTTGTGAGTGTGTACGTGTATGTTTCCTTGTGTGATTTTGTCTGTATAGCTTTACTTTTACCATTTGACCTAGGATTCTGTCTGTCCTTTTTTTTTTTAACTATAGTTTATAGTGCTTGTTATCATTGGTGGATCTGTTTTCTCATTTGGTTGCTCCCTTCCTTCATTCTTTTTTTTTTTTCCTTTTTATTACTTTTTAGTTTTTTTATTTTTAATAATTATTTTTTATTTTCTATTTTAATAACTTTATTTTACTTTATTCTTTCTTTGTTTCTTTATTTGTTTGTTTGTTTCTTTCCTTCTTTCTTTCTTTTCTTTCTTTCTTTCCTTCCTTCCTTCTTTTCTTTCTTTGTCTTTCTCCTTTTTCTTCTGAGCCGTATGGCTGACAGTGTCTTGGTGCTCTGGCTGGGTGTCAGGCCTGGGATCTGAGGTGGGACATCTGAGTTCAGGACATTGGTCCACCAGAGACCTCCCAGCTCCATGTAACATCAAATGGTGAAAGCTCTACCAGAGATCCCCCTCTCAAGGCTAAGGTACAGCTCCACTCAACGACCAGCAAGCTACAGTGCTAGACACCCTGTGCCAAACAACTAGCAACACAGGAACAAAACCACACCCATTAGCAGAGAGGCTGCCTGAAATGATAATAAGGTCACAGATACCCCAAAACACACCACCAGACACGGACCTGCCCACCAGAAAGACAAGATCCAGCCTCATCCACCAGAACACAGGAACTAGTCCCCTCCACCAGGAAGCATACACAACCCACTGAATGAAACTTACCCACTGGGGGCAGACACCAAAACAACAGGTACTACGAACCTGCAGCCTGCAAAAAGGAGACTCCAAACAGAGTAAGTTAAACAATATGAGAAGACAAAGAAACACACAACAGATGAAGGAGCAAGGTAAAAATTCACCAGACCAAACAAATGAAAAGGAAATAGGCAGGCTACCTGAAAAAGAATTCAGAGTAATGATAGTAAGGATGATTCAAAATCTTGGAAATAGAATGGGGAAAATACAAGAAATGTTTAACAAGGACCTAAAAGAACTAAAGAGCAGGGCCTCCCTGGTGGCGCAGTGGTTGAGAGTCCGCCTGCCGATGCAGGGGATACGGGTTCGTGCCCCGGTCTGGGAGGATCCCATATGCCGCGGAGCGGCTGGGCCCGTGAGCCATGGCCGCTGGGCCTGCGCATCCGGAGCCTGTGCTCCGCAACGGGAGAGGCCACAACAGTGAGAGGCCCACATACCGCAAAAAAAAAAAAAAAAAAAAAAAAAAAAAAGAACTAAAGAGCAAACAAACAATGATGAACAACACAATAAATGAAATTAAAAATTATCTAGAAGGAATCAATAGCAGAATAACTGAGGCAGAAAAATGGATAAGTGACCTGGAAGATAAAATAGTGGAAATAATTACTGCATAGTAGAATAAAGAAAAAAGAATGAAAAGAATTGATGACAGTCTCAGAGAATTCTGGGACAATATTAAATGCACCAACATTCGAATTAGAGGAGACCCATAAGAAGAAGACAAAAAGAAAGGGACTGAGAAAATATTTAAAGAGATTATAGTTGAACAATTCCCAAATATGGGAAAGGAAATAGTTAATCAAGACAAGTAAGTGCAGAAAGCCCCATACGGGATAAATCCAAGGAGAAACACAACAAGACACACATTAATCAAACTATCAAAAATTAAATACAAAGAAAAAATATTAAAAGCATCAAGGGAAAAACAATAAATAACATACAAGGGAATCCCAATAAGGTTAACAGCTGACCTTTCAGCAGAAACTCTGCAAATCAGAAGAAGTGGCAGGACATGTTTAAACTGATGAAAGGGAAAAACCTACAACGAAGATTACTTTACCCAGAAAGGATCTCATTCAGATTTGACAGAGAAATTAAAACCTTTACAGACAAGCAAAAGCTAAGAGAATTCAGCACCACCAAACCAGCATTAGAACAAATGCTAAAGGAACTTCTCTAGGCAGGAAACACATGAGAAAGAAAAGACCTACAATAACAAACAAAAAGCAATTAAGAAAATGATAATAGGAACATACATATCAATAATTACCTTAAATGTAAATGGAATAAATGCTCCAATCAAAAGACACAGACTGGCTGAATGGATACAAAAACAGACCCGTATATATGCTGTCTAGAATAAATGCCCCAATCAAAAGACACAGACTGGCTGAATGGATACAAAAACAGACCCGTATATATGCTGTCTACAAGAGACCCACTTCAGACCTAGGGAGACATACAGACTGAAAGTGAGGGGATGGAAAAAGATATTCCATGCAAATGGAAATCAAAAGAAAGCTGGAGTAGCAATTATCATATCAGACAAAATAGATTTTAAAATAAAGACTATTACAGGAGATAAAGAAGAAGACTACATAATGATCAAGGGATCAATCCAAGAAGAAGATAAAATAATTGAAATAGTTATGCAACCAACATAGGAGCACCCCAATACAAAATGCAAATGCTAACAGCCATAAAAGGGGAACTTGACAGTAACTCAATCATACTAAGGGACTGTAACACCCCACTTTCACCAAAGGAGAGATCATCCAAAATGAAAATAAATAAGGAAACACAAGCTTTAAATGATATTAATCAAGATGGACTTAATTGATATTTATAGGACATTCCATCCAAAAACAACAGAATACAGTTTCTTCTCACATGCTCATGGAACATTCTCCAGGATAGATCATATCTTGGGTCACAAACCAAGCCTTGGTAAATTTAAGAAAATTGAAATCATATCAAGTATCTTTTCTGACCACAACACTTTGAGACTAGATATCAATTACAAGGAAAAATCTGTAAAAAATACAAACACATGGAGTCTAAACAGTCTAAACACTACTTAATAAACAAGAGAGCACTGAAGAAATCAAAGAGGAAATCAAAAAATACCTAGAAACAAATGACAATGAAAACATGATGGCCCAAAACCAACGGGATGCAGCAAAAGCAGTTCTAAGAGGGAAGTATATAGCAATACAAACCTACCTCAGGAAACAAGAAACATCACAAATAAACAACCTAAACTTTCACCTAAAGCAAATAGAGAAAGAAGAACAAAAAATCCTCAAAGTTAGCAGGAGAGAAATCATAAAGATCAGATCAGAAATAAATGAAAAAGAAATGAAGGAAAGAATAGCAAAGATCAATAAAACTAAAAGCTGGTTCTTTGAGAAGATAAACAAAATTGATAAACCATTAACCACACTCATCAAGAAAAAACGGGAGAAGACACAAATCAATAGAATTAGAAATGAAAAAGGAGAAGTAACAACTGACACTGCAGAAATGCGAAGGATCATCAGAGATTACTACAAGCAACTATATGCCAATAAAAGGGACTACCTGGAAGAAAAGGACAAATTCTTAGAAAACCACAACCTTCAGAGACTGAACCAGGAAGAAATAGAAAATATAAACAGACCAATAACAAACACTGAAGTTGAGACTGTGATTAAAAATCTTCCAACAAACAAAAGCCCAGGACCTTACGGCTTCAGAGGCGAATTCTATTAAACATTTAGAGAAGAGTTAACACCTGTCCAACTCAAACTCTTCCAAAATATAGCAGAGGGAGGAACACTCCCAAACTCATTCTATGAGGCCACCATCTCCCTGATACCAAAACCAGACAAAGATATCACAAAGAAAGAAAACTATAGGCCAATATCACTGATGAACATACACACAAAATCCTCAACAAAATACTAGCAAACAGAATCCAACAGCACATTAAAAGGATCATACACCATGATCAAGTGGGGTTTATTCCAGGAATGCAAGGATTCTTCAATATACACAAATCAAACAATGTGATACACCATATTAACAAGTTGAAGGAGAAAAACCATATGATCATCTCAATAGATGCAGAGAAAGCTTTCGACAAAATTCAACACCCATTTATGATAAAAACCCTGCAGAAAGTAGGCATAGAGGGAACTTTCCTCAACATAATAAAGGCCATATATGACAAACCCACAGCCAACATTGTCCTCAATGGTGAAAAACTGAAACCATTTCCACTAAGATCAGGAACAAGACAAGGTTGCCCACTCTCACAACTATTATTCAACATAGTTTTGGGAGTTTTAGTGACAGCAATCAGAGAAGAAAAAGAAATAAAAGGAATCCAAATCGGAAAAGAAGAAGTAAATCTGTCACTGTTTGCAGATGATGTGATACTATACATAGAGAATCCTAAAGATGCTACCAGAAATCTACTAGAGTTAATCAATGAATTTGGTAAAGTAGCAGGATACAAAATTAATGCACAAAAATCTCTTCCATTTCTATACACTAATGATGAAAACTCAGAAAGAGCAATTAAGGAAACACTCTCATTTACAATTGCAACAAAAAGAATAAAATGCCTAGGAGTAAACCTAACTAAGGAGACAAAAGACCTGTATGCAGAAAACTATAAGACACTGATGAAAGAAATTAAAGATGATACAAACAGATGGAGAGATATACCATGTTCTTGGATTGATAGAATCAACATTCTGAAAATGGCTATATTACCCAAAGCAATGTACAGATTCAATGGAATCTCTATGAAACTACCAATGGCATTTCTCACAGAACTGGAACAAAAAATTTCACAATTTGTATGAAAGCACATAACACCCCGAAGAGCCAAAGCAATCTTGAGAAAGAAAAATGGAGCTGGAGGAATCAGGCTTCCAGTCTTCAGACTATACTACAAAGCTACAGTAATCAAGACAGTATGGTAGTGGCACAAAAACAGAAATAGAGATCAGTGGTTCAGGATAGAAAGCCCAGGGATAAACCACACATATATGGTCACCTAATTTTTCATAAAGGAGGCAATAATATACAATAGAGAAAAGATATCCTCTTCAATAAGTGGTGCTGGGAAAACTGTAAGCTACATGTAAAAGAATGAAATTACAACACTCCCTAACACCATACACAAAAATAAACTCAAAATGGAGTAAAGACCTAAATGTAAGGCCACACATTATAAAACTCTAAGAGGAAAACATAGGCAGAACACTCTATGACATAAATCACAGCAAGATCCTTTTTGACTCACCTCCTAGACAAATGGAAATAAAAACAAAAATAAACAAATGGAACACAATGAAACTTACAAGCTTTTGCACAGCAAAGGGAACCATAAACAAGATGAAAAGACATCTCTCAGAATGGGAGAAAATATTTGCAAATGAAGTAACTGACAAAGGATTAATCTCCAAAATATACAAGCAGCTCATGAAGCTCAATATCAAAAAAACAAACAACCCAAATCCAAAAATGGGCAGAAGACCTAAATAGACATTTCTCCAAAGAAGATATACAGATTGCCAACAAACACATGAAAGAATGCTCACCATCATTAATCATTAGAGAAATGCAAATCAAAACTACAATGAGATATCATCTCACACTGGTCAGAATGGCCATCATCAAAAAATCTAGAAACAATAAATGCTGGAGAGGGTGTGGAGAAAAGGGAACCCTCTTGCACTGTTGGTGGGAATGTAAATTGATACAGCCACTATGGAGAACAGTATGGAGGCTCCTAAAAAAACTAAAAATAGAATTATCATATGACCCAACAATCACACTACTGGGCATACAACCTGAGAAAACTGTAATTCAAAAAGAGTCATGTACCAAAATGTTCACTGCGGCACTATTTACAATAGCCAGGACATGGAAGCAACCTAAGTGTCCATCAATAGATGAATGGATATAGAAGATGTGGCACATATATATAATGAAATATTATTTAGCCATAAAAAGAAACAGAATTGAATTATTTGTAGTGAGGTGGATGGACCTAGATTCTATCATATAGCATGAAGTAAGTCAGAAAGAGAAAAAAAATATCATATGCTAACACATATATATAGAACCTAAAAAACCAAAAATGGTTCTGAAGAACCTAGAGGCTGGACAGGAATAAAGATGGAGACATACAGCATGGACTTGAGGACATTGGGAGAGGGAAGGGTAATCTGGGAAGAAGTGAGAGAGTGGTATGGACATATATACACTACCAAATGTAAAATAGATAGCAAGTGGGAAGCAGCCACATAGAACAGGGAGATCTGCGCAGTCCTTTGTGACCACCTAGAGGGAAGGGATAGGGAGGGTGGGAGGGAGACTCAAGAGGGAGGAGATATGGGGATATATGTATATGTATAGCTGATTCACTTGGTTATAAAGCAGAAACTAACACACCACTGTAAAGTAATTATAGTCTAATAAAGATGTTAAAAGAAAAAAAAAGAAGAAAGGATAAGGAGCTAGTCAAAGGGAAATAGTATGTAGACCTTATTGAAATTAGAATTTGAAACCACATCTGCCTGACTCAAAATAGCTACAATATCTCCCCAATAAAATTATACATTCATTAAGAACAACAAAAAAACCCAAAACAAGACATATGAAAATCTGTGGGATGCAGCTAAAGCAGTACTTAAAGGGAAATCTATAGCAGTAAATTTTTATTAGGTAATAATAAAATAGACCATAGGGCATACAGCAGAAGCAAGAAGAACTACAGTGCTGCAGGCTGTGGAACAAAAACCACATTCACAGAAAGATAGACAAGATGAAAAGACAGAGGGCTATGTGCCAGATGAAGGAACAACATAAAGCCCCAGAAAAACAACTAAATGAAGAGGAGATAGGCAACCTTCCAGATAAAGAATTCAGAATAATGATAGTGAAGGTGATACAGGACCTCAGAAAAGGAATGGAGGCAAAGATCGAGAATATGCAAGAAATGTTTAACAAAGACCTAGAAGAATTAAATAACAAACAAACAGAAGAACAATACAATAACTGAAATAAAAACTACACTAGAAGGAATCAATAGCAGAATAACTGAGGCAGAAGAACGGATAAGTGGCCTGGAAGGCAGAATAGTGGAATTCACTGCTGCAGAGCAGAATAAAGAAAACAGAATGAAAAGAAATGAAGACAGCCTAAGAGACCTGTGGAACACCATTAAACACAATAACATTTGCATTATAAGGGTCCCAGAAGGAGAAGAGAGAGAGAAAGGACCCGAGAAAATATTTGAAGAGATTATAGTCGAAAACTTCCCTAACATGGGAAAGGAGATAGCTACCCAAGTCCAAGAAGTGCAGAAAGTCCCATACAGGATAAACCCAAGAAGAAACATGCTGAGACACATAGTAATCAAATGGGCAAAAATTAAAGACAAAGAAAAATTATTGAAAGCAGCAAGGGAAAAATGACAAATAACATACAAGGGAACTCCCATCAGGTTAACAGCTGATTTCTCAGCAGAAACTCTACAAGCCAGAAGGGAGTGGCATGACATATTTAAAGTGATGAAAGGGAAGAACCTACAACCAGGATTACTGTACCCAGCAAGGATCTCATTCAGATTTGATGGAGAAATCAAAAGCTTTATAGACAAGCAAAAGCTAAGTGAATTCAGCACCACCAAACCAGCTCTACAACAAATGCTAAAGGAACTTCTCTAAGTGGGAAATACAAGAGAAGAAAAGGACCTATAAAATCAAACCCAAAACAATTAAGAAAATGGTCATAGGAACATACATATCGATAATTACCTTAAATGTGAATGGACTAAATGTTCCAACCAAAAGGCACAGGCTTGCTGAATGGATACAAAAACAAGACCCATATATATGCTGTCTACAGGAGACCCACTTCAGACCAAGGGACACATACAGACTGAAAGTGAGGGGATGAAAATAGATACTCCATGCAAATGGAAATCAAAAGAAAGCTGGAGTAGCAATACTCATATCAGATAAAATACACTTTAAAATAAAGAATGTTACAAGAGACAAGGAAGAACACTATGTAATGACCAAGGGATCAATCCAAGAAGAAGATATAACAATTATAAATATATATGCACCCAACATAGGAGCACCTCATTACATAAGGCAACTGCTAACAGCTATAAAAGAGGAAACCAACAGTAACACAATAATAGTGGGAGACTTTAACACCTCCCTTACACCAATGGACAGATCATCCAAAATGAAAATAAATAAGGAAACACAAGCTTTAAATGACACAATAGATCAGATAGATGTAATCGATATTTATAGGACATTCCATCCAAAAACAGCAGATTACACTTTCTTCTCAAGTGGGCATGGAACATTCTCCAGGATAGATCACATCTTGGGTCAAAAATGAAGCCTCAGTAAATTTAAGAATATTGAAATTATATCAAGCATCTTTTCTTACCAAAATGCTATAAGATTAGAAATCAATTACAGGGATAAAAATGTAAAAAACACAAACACATGGTGGCTAAACAATACGTTACTACATAACCAAGAGATAACTGAAGAAATCAAAGAAGAAATCAAAAAATACCTAGAGACAAACGACAATGAAAAAATGATGATCCAAAACCTATGGGATGCAGCAAAAGCAGTTCTAAGAGGGAAGTTTATAGCTATACAAGTCTACCTCAAGAAATAAGAAAAATTTCAAATAAACAATCTAATCTTACACCTAAAGGAACTAGAGGAAGAAGAACAAACAAAACCCAAAGTTAGCAGACGGGAAGAAATCATAAATATCAGAGCAGAAATAAATGAAATAAACAAAGAAAACAATAGCAAAGATCAATAAAAGTAAAATCTGGTTCTTTGAGAAGATAAACAAAATTGATAAGCCATTAGCCAGACTCTTCAAGATAAAGAGGGAGAGGACTCAAATCAATAAAATTAGAAATGAAAAAGGAGTTACAACAGACACCACAGAAATACAAACCATTAAGAGTGAAAGACTGAATTATTTCCCACTAAAATTTGGGAAAAGAAATGTCTGTTCTTATCTCTTCTATTTAGCATTTTACTAGAGGTTCTATTCAGTGCAATAGGCAAGACAAAGGTATGAATGTATCTATATTAGAAAGGAAGAAGTGAAATTGTTTCTATTCATAGATGATATGATTGTCTATGTTGAATATTCATTGCAGCTTTGTTATAATAAAAACTGGAAACACCCTAAATGTAAAGGTTCATGAATAAACAAATTATAAAATATTTATATAATTAAATACCACTTAGCAATAAAAAGGAATGAACTAAAAAAAAAAAAACTGTGATTACCACTTGTGACCGTCCACCTATTTTCTCATTTTTTTGCACTATTTTTAAAGCAAAACTCTTCAAAAAATTGCCTTTATTGACTGTCTCCATTTCTTCAACATCTGTGTAATTCTTAACACATCATAATCAAGATTTGGTCCAAAGCACTTTGTACGAAATTCCTTCTGTCAAGATTATCAGTGCCCAAACCAATGATCAGTTCTCAGACACCATCTTTCTCAAAGGGTCAGGAGCATTTGACATAATCTTTCTCTTATTTTGACTTTCAAGATATCATCTTCTCCTGGTTTTCATCCTATTTCATTGACTTCCCTAAGTCTTTAATCTCTTCCCAAGCCCTACATGTTGGGAGAGTCCCTGGGCTCAGCTCACAAATCTGTTTTCTTTATCTACATTCATTTCCTATGTGACTTGATCATTGCTCTTATCATGGTATAAAATATTACCTGTTCAGTAATGACTCACTAATTTGTTTAAAACAATGATGATTATAGGAATAGTACAATGAATGGCCGAGAGGCTCACTAACTAGACAAAGCTGGAAACCACAAGAGGAGCAAAGACTATTTAAAGGACAAACATTTGAAAATGTGGTATGGACGCCAGGTGCTGCCAGAGAGGGGTCCAGACTGTGCTTTCCAGTGTATTCGAGACACTGTCTGCACTGCTTTTGTGAATCACTGTCCTCAGCTCTGGTGGTAATTTTATATAAAATGCATCCAATTTATATAAAATTACTTAGCATTGATTTTGCATCTGAGGAGTTTCAGAAACGTCAACATTCCAAAAATAAATGGTATCATGATTCTATTAGAGCTTAAGCAAAGTCTCCAGGCTTTGCTGTTCTTTGCCATTATTTTTGGAAATTAAATCTTCCTGTAATTTAAACCAAATGCCTCTGAGCAGGTTACAGCTTGCCCTCATCAGGGTAGGCAGGCAGTCCCTCTCTTCCTTCCCCAAAGCCAAGGTTAAGGTGGGATCAGTCAGGCTTGGGAGGTGGCCTTACAAGTACAATCTCCTTGGGGAACTGAGGATCCTTTTACCTCACACCTGACCCTCACATGGAGAATGAGAGCCCTAAATCACTAGGACAGGCTTCAGCTTTTCTTCCCAGAGCAATCTTTTCAAAAGAGAGTTACAGCATCAGTGTTTTGAAGTAGATAGAGAAGATTTAATTTTTTTAATGAATGTGAATTCATATTCCTCTTCAGATATCAAGTCCCATTCATGACTCTTTATTTTGGAAAGGGCATTGTTACTTTACAAATCCAGCTTTTCAATAACAGCAACAATCATTGCCTCCAAATTTCAGTACTGAGGAAACACATTGCCAAAGCATTCTCTTCCTTTCAATTGCTTCTCCTACATCCCAGTGCTTTGACTGACCCACTCACAAAGACTTAAACAAGTCATTTTAAGGGCTGATTTATTTGATAAAGACATCCCCTGAATACTTTTTCTCATTTCTGTCAGTAATCCCATTTCCTCGTTTTATCTTTCACAACCAATTCTCTCAACATGGATTTCCTCTTTAATACTCAATTATCTTAACTTACTGGTAAATTACCCAGTCAAACCAAAACATCAGTTTCAGTAATCAAAAGGACAGAGGGCTCTTCACGTAGTGTTTATGACTCACATACTTCTGATTCACAGATGGATGGACTGTGCTCTGTGCCACCTCAATAACGTAGCATTACTTGGACAAATAAAAGCCACTACTTTATGCAGTCTAGCTAAGTTTCTTGCATGTTTCCTTCTCAATTTTATAAATGAGTCACTTCTTGAATATTCTTCAACAATTTGTAAAATTCTATTCTGGAATATGACCATTCTACTCTAGACAAAGAAGCCATGATACTCTTTCTATTTCTCCATGCAGGTTTTACACCTTAGAAAATATTTTAATATAGAATTGAGAGTTGCTTAAGGCCATTTATTATTTAATGAAAATAGAAGCAACTTTTATTCATATTAGGAAAATTTAGTTTGGGAATAGTTGTTTTTTTTTTCTGTTTTTAGGCTAACAGTTCTTCTGATGCACAAGCTATAAATCTCATTGTTAGCTTGGAAAAAAATATGACAGAAAAGGGCAGGAAACATCCCTTAATAATTCCTGCAGTGAGATTATCATGTCTGCTGGGTACTCAAGGCACTTTTCAAAGAACTTCTTTTTTTTTTTAATTGCAGCACAAAATACAAAGTGTAATTGAACTTTCCTGTGTCAAATCCTCTAACACATCACCACTGTAGACAGAAGAAAGTTCAAACTGATTTGTCGGGTAGTCAAGGTCCTTATGGTATAGTCTGAACCTGACCTTCTAAGCTAGGATCACTTATCTATGCTCTAACCAAGTTGAATTACACACTCTCCCAGAGATATATTTACTCGGTTTTGCTTATGCTCTTCCTACTTCCTAGACTATCCTTCCATCTAGAATATGCTTTCTGAAATTTTCACAAATCCAGATCCATGTGTGAGCAAGGGACTAGGTGGGGGATGGAAAGCCCAAGAATTAGGGAGAATTCGGCAGCTCTAACTCTGGGAGTGACTGTGCAGAGACTGTTAAGCTTCTCTATGCTGTCAGCCCCATTAAGAAATACTCAAAGTGATTCAAGGGGTCCTATATATAATGGGAAATGATTGCCCTGGGAAAGCTCTACTTAGAAGCAGTTTAATGTAATGGATCATGTAGAGGCTTTGGAATGAAACAAACCTGGGTCTGAACAGAAGCCCTGTCATTTGCTACCTAAAAGGGCTTGGATTTAAACTTTCTGAGCCTTAGTTTCCTCGTATGTAAAATCATAATAGAAGAGAACACTGAAGGCTTGCTATGAGCATAAAATTGAATATGTGTAAAACTATAGACGTTCAGTTCTACAGTTCAGTAGCAATGCCAGCAAAGAACAAATGCAGAACAGAAATGGAAGTATAGTTTATGTAGACAGAGGATTTGAGATTTTATTATTACCTGTCCCAACTCCTGAAATGTAATTCCCCACGATCTGTAGACATCACGTAGCAGACCTAAAAGCTTTCATGTGGCCTTAGAAGCTGCTGAAGTGTGGAGTAGGAATTCAGGAAAGAGTTGAGAACCCCTAGATCTGTGAAGGCGTGGTGGCCACCTGGTAACAGAGGTTCTTGGTGGGGGGGGGGGGATGGCCCAAAGCCAGGAAACTGAATAGAATCTTGGAAGATAAGCAACTCAGGAAGAGCCAAACTGTATGGCAGGCATGGGACTGGCTGCCCTAGAGGCTCACACAATCTTTGTCTCCTACTCTGCTTTGAGGCTAAGAGTGTTCAAGTGGCATAGTTTCAGCCAATGAAATGTAGCTGGACGTCTCCGGGAAAGGGGTTCCTTCCTAAATCTTAGGTCAGACATACAAAACTGCCATTTTTTTAGGTTAAAAAGTAGCTGAAAGTCAGCAATTTCAGACGTTCAACCTATAAAAGACAAACCTTTCTATCTAGGAGAGCTCTTCATCCTTTTTTACTCTAGGAGAGCTCTTCATCGTTTTTTACTCTTTCTCCTTTTTTTTTCCTTCCCTGGAACAGAGAACTCAATGCACAGACAATCAGTAGCAATCTTATGGCTATGAGGATAAGCACCAGGGTGGCAGAAAAAGAAGATAAAAGGATACTGAATCTCCAGACACCACTGAGTAACATAAGGTCCTGGACCACCTACCTCTGACATTCCTGTTGTATGAGACAAATACGGCTCTCACTGTTTAACCACTGTAGTATGGAGTCTTGTTTGCATCTGGAAACACCCCTAGTTGATGTCATGGTGCTGAGTCAGAAGGCAGAGAACCAATGGACTTTAACTGGGCAAAAGAACTGATCCTGGAGAAACTGGCCTCAGGGAGTAAAGTACCTCTCAGGATGATTAAACATTAGAAGTAGAAACCAACCTTCTGCTGCCTCTGCAGGCAACATGGTATGATACCTTTTCTGGAAAAGAAAGGAAGAGAAGGGAAGAGAAAAGACAGGAGGAGAAGGCGAAGGAACATATTGTTCCTTCTCCTAGAACAATAGTTCTAGGAGAGCTGCAGTTTTAAACAGAGTGGTCAGGTTGGCAAAGCAGATATCTGAGGAAATATTTGGCTGAGAAAACAGGAAGTCAAAAGGCCCTAAGGCAAGAACATCCTTGTATTTTTTTTTGAATTTTTGAATCTTATTTTATTTTTTTATAGAGCAAGTTCTTATTAGTCATCCATTTTATACACATCAGTGTATACATGTCAATCCCAATCTCCCAATTCATCCCACCCCCACCCCCACCCACCGCTGTTTTCCCCCCTTGGTGTCCATACGTTTGTTCTCTACATCTGTGTCTCAATTTCTGCTCTAGAAACCGGTTCATCTGTACCATTTTTCTAGGTTCCACATAGATGCATTAATATACGATATTTGTTTTTCTCTTTCTGAACTTACTTCACTCTGTATCACAGTCTCTGGATCCATCCATGTGTCCACAAATGACCCAATTTCATTCCTTTTTATGGCTGAGTAATATTCCACTGTATATATATACCACATCTTCTTTACCCATTCATCTGTCGATGGGCATTTAGGTTGCTTCCATGACCTGGATATTGTAAATAGTGCTGCAATGAACACTGTGTTACATGTCTCTTTTTGAATTATGTTTTTCTCTGGGTATATTCCCAGTAGTGGGATTGCTGGATCATATGGTAATGCTATTTTTACTTTTTTAAGAAAGCTCCATACTGTTCTCCATAGTGGTTGTATCAATTTACATTCCCACCAACAGTGCAAGAGGGCTCCCTTTTCTCCACACCCTCTCCAGCATTTGTTGTTTGTAGATTTTCTGATGATGCCCATTCTAAATGGTGTGAGGTGATACCTCACTGTAGTTTTGATTTGCATTTGTCTAATAGTTAGTGATGTTGAACAGCTTTTCATGTGCTTCTTGGTCATCTGTATGTCTTCTTTGGAGAAATGTCTATTTAGGTCTTCTGCCCATTTTTGGATTGGGTTGTTTGTTTCTTTACTATTGAGCTGCATGAGCTGTTTATATATTTTGGAGATTAATCTTCTGTCCATTGATTCATTTGCAAATATTTTCTCCTATTCTGAGCGTGTCTTTTCTTCTTGTTTATGTTTTCCTTTGCTGTGCAAAGCTTTGAATTTTCATTAGGTCCCATTTGTTTATTTTTGTTTTTATTTCCATTACTCTAGGAGGTGGATCAAAAAAGATCTTGCTGTGATTTATGTCAAAGAGTGTTCTTCCTATGTTTTCCTCTAAGAGTTTTATAGTGTCTGGTCTTACATTTAGGTCTCTAATCCATTTTGGGTTTATTTTTGTGTATGGTGTTAGGGAGTGTTCTAATTTCATTCTTTTACATGTACCTGTCCAGTTTTCCCAGCACCACTTATTGAAGAGACTGTCTTTTCTCCATTGTATATCCTTGCCTCCTTTGTTATAGATTAGTTGACCATAAATGCGTGGGTTTATCTCTGGGCTTTCTATCTTGCTCCATTAATCTATATTGCTGTTTTTGTGCCAATACCACATTGGCTTGATTACTGTAGCCTTGTAGTATAGTCTGAAGTCAGGGAGCCTGATTCCTCCAGCTCCATTTTTTTCCCTCAAGACTGCTTTGGCTATTCGGGGTCTTTTTTGTCTCCATACAAATTTTAAGATTTTTTTGTTCTAGTTCCATAAAAAATGCCATTGGTAATTTGATAGGGATTGTACTGAATTTGTACATTGCTTTGGGTAGAATAGTCATTTTCTCAATATTGATTCTTCCAATCCAACAACATGGTATATCTCTCCATCTGTTGGTATCATCTTTAATTTCTTTAATCAGTGTCTTATAGTTTTCTGAATACAGGTGTTTTGTCTCCCTAGGTAGCTTTACTCCTAGGTATTTTATTGTTTTTGTTGCAATGGTAAATGGGAGTCTTCCCTTAATTTCTCCTTCAGATTTTTCATAATTAGTGTATAGGAATGCAAGAGATTTCTGTGCATTAATTTTGTATCCTGCAACTTTACCAAATTCATTGATTAGCTCTAGTAGTTTTCTGGTAGCATTTTTAGGACTCTCTATGTATCGCATCATGTCACCTGCAAAGAGTGACAGTTTTACTTCTTTTCCAATTTGTATTCCTTTTATTTCTTTTTCTTCTCTGATTGTCGTGGCTAGGACTTCCAAAACTATGTTGAATAATAGTGGTGAGAGTGGACATCCTTGTCTTGTTCCTGACTTAGAGGAAATGCTTTCATTTTTTCACCATTGAGAATGATGTTTGCTGTGAGTTTGTCATATATGGCCTTTATTATGTTGAGGTAGGTTCCCTCCATGCCCACTTTCTGGAGAGTTTTTATCATAAATGGGTGTTGAATTTTGTCAGAAGCTTTTTCTGCATCTATTGAGATGATCATATGGTTTTTCTTCTTCAATTTGTTAATATGGCTTTATCACATTGATTGATTTGCATATATTGAAGAATGCTTGCATGCCTGGGATAAATCTCACTTGATCATGGTGTATGATCCATTTAATGTGTTGCTGGATTCTGTTTGCTAGTATTTTGTTGAGGATTTTTGCATCTATATTCATCAGTGCTTTTGGTCTGTAATTTTCTTTTTCTGTAGTACCTGTGTCTGGTTTTGGTATCAGGGTAATGGTGGCCTCATAGAATGAGTTTGGGAGTGTTCCATCCTCTGCAAGTTTTTGGAAGAGTTTGAGAAGGATGGGTGTGAGCTCTCCTCTAAATGTTTGATAATATTCACCTGTGAAGCCACCTAGTCCTGGACTTTTGCTTGTTGGATGATGGTTAATCACAGTTTCAATTTCATTACTTGTGATTGGTCTGCTCATATTTTCTGTTTATTCCTGGTTCAGTCTTGGAAGGCTTTACCTTTCTAAGAATTTGTCCATTTCTTCCAGGTGGTCCATTTTATTGGCATAGAGCTGCTTGTAATAGTCCCTTAGGATGCTTTGTATTTCTGCAGTGTCTGTTGTAACTTCTCCTCTTTCATTCTAATTTTATTGATTTGAGTCCTCTGCCTCTTTTTCTTGATGAGTCTAGTTAATTTGTTTATCTTCTCAAAGAACCAGCTTTGAGTTTTATTGATCTTTGCTACTGTTTTCTTTGTTTCTATTTCATTTATTTCTGCTCTGATCTTTATTATTTCGCTCCTTCTGCTAACTTTGGGTTTTGTTTGTTCTTCTTTCAATAGTTCCTTTAGGTGTAAGGTTAGATTGTTTATTTGAGATTTTGCTTGTTTCTTGAGGTAGGCTTGTACCACTATAAACATCCCTCTTAGAACTGCTTTTGCTGTATCCCATAGGTTTTACATCGTCATGTTTTCATTGTCATTTTTCTCTAGGCATATTTTGATTTCCTCTTTGATTTCTTCAGTGATCTGTTGGTTATGGAGTAACGTATTGTTTAACTTCCATGTGTTTGTGTTTTTTACTTTTTTTTCCCTGTAATTCATTTCTAATCTCATAGTGTTGTGGTCAGAAAAGGTGCTGGATATGATTTTAATTTTCTTAAATTTACTGAGGCTTGAATTGTGACCCAAGATGTGATCTATCCTGGAGAATGTTCCGTGTGCACTTGAGAATTGTAATCTGCTGTTTTGGGATTGAATGTCCTATAAATATCGATTACATCTATCTGATCTATTGTGTCATTTAAAGCTTGTGTTTCCTTATTTATTTTCATTTTGGATGATCTGTCCACTGTTGTGAGTGAAGTGTTAAAGTCCCCCACTATTATTGTATTACTGTTGATTTCCTCTTTTAGAGCTTTTAGCAGTTGCCTTATGTAATGAGGTGCTCCTATGTTGGGTGCATATATATTTATAATTGTTATGTCTTTTTCTTGGATTGATCCCTTGGTCATTACATAGTGTTCTTCCTTGTCTCTTGTAACATTCTTTATTTTAAAGTCTATTTTATCTGATATGAGTATTGCTACTCCAGCTTTCTTTTGATTTTCATTTGCATGGAATATCTTTATCCATCCCTTCACTTTCAGTCTGTATGTGTCCCTTGGTCTGAAGTGGATCTCTTGTAGACAGCATATATATGGGTCTTGTTTTTGTATCCATTCAGCAAGCCTGTGCCTTTTGGGTGGAGCATTTAATCCATTCACATTTAAGGTAATTATTGATATGTATGTTCCTATGACCATATTTTTAATTGCTTTGGGTTTGTTTTTGTAGGTCCTTTTCTTCTCTTGTATTTTCCACTTAGAGAAGTTCCTTTAGCATTTGTTGTAGAGCTGGTTTGGTGGTGCTGAATTCTCTCAGCTTTTGCTTGTCTGTAAACCTTTTGATTTCTCCTTCGAATCTGAATGAGATCCTTGCCGGGTAGAGTAATCTGGGTTGTAGGTTCTTCCCTTTCATCACTTTAAGTATATCATGCCACTCCCTTCTGGCTTGTAAAATTTCGCTGAGAAATCAGCTGTTAACCTGGTGGGAGTTCCCCTGTATGTTATTTGTCATTTTTCCCTTGCTGCTTTCTATATTTTTCTTTGTCTTTAATTTTTGCCCATTTAATTACTATGTGTCTCAGCGTGTTTCTCCTTGGGTTTATCCTGTATGGGACTCTCTGCGCTTCCTGGACTTGGGTAGCTATTTCCTTTCCCATGTTAGGGAAGTTTTCGACTATAATCTCTTCAAATATTTTCTCGCCTCCTTTCTCTCTTCTCCTTCTGGGACCCCTATGATGCAAATATTGTTGCGCTTAATGTTGTCCCAGAGGTCTCTTAGTCTGTCTTCATTTCTTTTCATTCTGTTTTCTTTAGTGTGTTCCGCAGCCATGAATTCCACCATTCTGTCTTTCAGGTCACTTATCCGTTCTTCTGCCTCAGTTATTCTGCTATTGATTCCTTCTAGTGTAGTTTTCATTTCAGTTCTTGCATTGTTCATCTCTGTTTGTTTGTTCTTTGTTTTTTGTTTGTTTGTTTTTTTTTCTGGTACGTGGGCCTCTCACTGTTGTGGCCTCTCCCATTGCGGAGCACAGGCTCCAGACACACAGGCTCAGTGGCCATGGCTCACGGGCCCAGCTGCTCCGTGGCATGTGGGATCCTCCCAGACCAGGGCATGAACCCATGTCCCCTGCATCGGCAGGCAGACTCTCAACCACTGTGCCACCAGGGAAGCCCTGTTTGTTTGTTCTTTGATTCTTCTAGGTCTTTGTTAAACATTTCTTGCATCTTCTCGATCTCTGCCTCCATTCATTTTCTGAGGTCCTGGATCATCTTCACTATCATTATTCTGAATTCTTTTTCTGGAAGGTTGCCTATCTCCACTTCATTTAGTTGTTTTTCTGGGTTTTATGTTGTTCCTTCATCTGATACATAGACTTTGCATCCTGTCTATCTTTCTGTGAATGTGGTTTTTGTTCCACAGGCTGCAGCATTGTAGTTCTTCTTGCTTCTGCTGTCTGCCCTCATCCTTGTATTGTTAAATTGAAGGACAGTTGCTATAGAATATTATATAAGTTACAGATGAACAATATAGTGAGTCGCTATTCTTGAAGGCTATACTCAATGTATAGTTATTGTAAAATATTGGCTATATTCCCCGTGTTGTACAATATATCCTTGTAGCTTAGTTTATAGTTCGTACCTCTTTCTCCCTTACCCCTAGGTTGACCCTTCCCCTTCCCCTCTTACCACTAGTCTGTTCTCTATGTCTTTGAGTCTGCTTCATTTTTGTTATATTCACTAGTTTGTTGTATCCTTTAGATTACACACATAAGTGATATCATACAGTATTTGTCTTTATCTGTATCTTATTTCACTTAGCATATTTGAATAACAGCAAACAGGACAGGGTAGCTGGGGCAAAGTGAGTGAGGGGGAAAGCAGGAGATGGGGGAGGGGGCCATTTCATACAAGGCTTTCATAAAGCATTTGTGAGAAAGAAAGACAAGGGCCAATGATGCCTGCAAGGTTTTATACCTAAGCAGTTTGAAAGCCCAAGATGTCATCCATCATCTGACATGAGGAAGACAGTGGAAGGTGTCGATTGTGGTTCTGGGGGTGAAGACCAGATCATGTTAAGTTTGAGATGACAGACATCAAAGAAGAGATGTCAAGTGGGCAGCTGGATATAAGTGGAGAGAGACACATTTCAGGTTCATATGAACGTTTCCCAGATTGATAAATCAGGAGTAGTCTGTGTAGGTATGCTCTTGTTTTTGAAAAGTGAAAGATAAATTTATATTTGCATCCATCTGTTCTCAGTCTCTTGTATACTGATTTTTTAAATTTAATTTTTATTTTATATTAGAGTATGGTTGATTTACAATGTTGTGTTAGTTTCAGGTGTACAGCAAAGTGATTCTGTTATAAATATACATATATCTATTCTTTTTCAGATCCTTTAACCATATAGGTTATTATAGAATATTGAGTAGAGTTCCCTGTGCTATACAGTAGTTCCTTACCTATTTTATATATAGTAATGTGTATATGTTAATCCTAAGCTCCTAATTTATTGCTCCTCCCACTGACATGGTTGATGTGAGGAGTTTGGGAGGATTTAGGTAATATAATGTATACAAAGGGTATCACAGAATAGATGTTCAATAAATAAAACCTAATATATGTCGTGTTCTTATATTTTTCCAGGAATTTTGGTAAGCACTATGCATAAACTAACATATTTAATCTTTCCAGTCAATTGATGGGGTATGCAATATTTTAAGCTCATTACATAAAAGAGGATACTGATGTTCAGACAACGTAAGAATCTTGTTCAAGTTCAGAGAGCTAGTAAGCAGCAGAACCTGGGTTCATACAAAGATTTTCTACTCTTGAACCAATGTTGTTAACCTGCAAGCTATACCAGAGTAACAAACTCAGAAGCCCTTAGGGGTAACATAAATTCATGCTGTGATTCCTATATCCAATACCCAGTCAACATTTACACACGGGTATCTAATGGGCATCTTAGACTACACATGGCCAAAACAGAATCCTTTACTTTCCCAACTAAATCTGTCTCTCCTTCAGTCCTTCAGTGTCCCATATCAATTAATGGCATTGTCATCTGCCCAGTTGCTTAAGCCAAAAACCCAGGAATTTTCATTGATCTCTCACTTTTCCTCAACAGATGCATCCAACTCATCAGCAAGGCCTGATGGCTCTATTTCCAATATTTATCCCTTATTTGTATATTCTGTTGATATTCACAGGTCCAACTGTGATTTCAAGCTAACGTTATCTGTTATATTGATTTCTTTCACTACTCACTGTTCTTTGTGTTTCCATTCTTGGCTCCTATAACCATCTTTACCCATAGCAACCAGAATAAACTTAAATATGTAAACCAGACAGTGCTTTGAAATCTTCTACAGCCATCCATCACACTTAGAATAAAACCCCACATCCTCACTACAGCCTATATTGTTCTCCATGATCTGCTCTCTGCTATCTTTCTGACCTCATTTTAAACTAGTGTCCCTCCTTGCTCATTATATTTTAGTTGCATTGTCCTTCCCTTTCCTTGAACAAACCAAATTCTTCCTCTGCAGGGTCTTGTCCTTGCCATTGGCTTTGCTTATCATCCTCTGCCCCTGGTTCTTCATATCACTGAGGCCTCAGAGCAAATAGTATCTCAAGAAGGCCTTTCTTGTCTACTCCATCTATATTATCACTTCCTTCCACCAACAATCCACACCACTGCATCTTATTTTATTTACTTCATTATGTACTTATCGTTATTTGAATTTTTCCTGTTACTTGATTTGTTGACTCATTTTTATCAGTCTCTCTCCAGTAGGATACTAGACTCATGAGATGTGAAACTTTGCCCTATCTTATTCCCTGCTATGTCTGCAGGGCCTAGTACAGTGCCTGACACATAGAAGACCTTCAACAAAGATCTGTTAAATAAATTTGTTGATTTATTGGTTGATTGGTTGAATATCAGATAACAGGGAGTAATTGTTGGGGTCTTGATGAACTAGATGCATATTCAGCTTAAAAATTTTTAATTTAAATTCCTTTAAAATACTTTATTGGCCAAATCAAAAGGTCTGTTAGCACTGACAATCCCTGCAGCTCACCACTTCACCTCCTGACCCATCCTCACTAATTCCATAAGGTTGAAGACCTGAAAACCTAGAGACAGAATGACACAGAATTTCAGTATGCAAATGAGCAACTGCTTCCCAGCAAAATATTCTTGTCCTAGATCTGTAGTGATTGCACCAATAGAAGAAATTATCCAGCTACCTAGTCCTCCTTTAAACATGACATATAAAATGAATGTGTTATTTCCCCCGGTGGGAAATTTATTGATGGGAAATGTTGCAAAATCCATGAAAACAAATTTGTGTTCAAAGGAAAATAAGGGATTGAAACCTCCAGTCACCAAAACCAAAATAAAACAAAATAAAACTGGAGACTCAAAACATAGTATGAATTTACATAAGTTAAACAGGGTGCTTTTATTTAATTGATTAATTAATTTACTTTTTTTTGATGTTACGATTTTAACTTTTTCCCCATGTACACAGGGGTCTCACAGATAAGGAAATGAAAACCCAAAGAGAGAAGTAGTTAGGCTTTAAACAGGGTGCTTTTTAAAAGATTTCATAGCTAGGTTAAGCATCAAATATACTTTCTCTGGCTGCTGGGCCCAAATATTCAGTTTATAATTTCTAGAACCCAAGTCTAGAGGCATCCTGGCTTGGGCTGTGCATAGTCTTGCTTCAAAGTCTATCAGGAGAAATGTCATAGGAGTTGATGTATCCATACCCAAGGAGAAACAGGTTTCTTCACTTAATTCAGTTTGAATCCACTTGATGAGTGTAAAAGAATTCCTCTTACTCGGGATTTCCCATTATAAAATGTGAGGGTAGAAAATATTTGAGCTAACATTAAGATTGCAGTAGTCCTTAGAAATACTATGTACTGAGTAGAGTAAGATGGGAATAGATCATGCGCTATAGGTTTTGGAAACAGGAAAAAATACTGATGGTAATAGACAAAAGCCAGATTGAAGTGGGTTGAAGGGAGAACGACAGGGAAGGAGATAAAGACAACTTTTTACAGAGTTCTGCTGTGAAGGGGAGGGAAGCTATGGAACAGACACTGAAGGGGGCTCTGAAGTCCATCTGGCTTCTTTAATGCCATGCTTGAGTGCTTGAGAGGAGAGAATGATGATCAAGGTGCAGGAGAAGTGTTGCAGGTGGGAAGTCCTGGAGAAGGCAAGGGGGCATAGGGACTAGTCTACAGTGGAGAGGTTGGACTGGGCTCATGGATTATGTCCAAAGAAAGGGCAGAGGGTGTTGATAGATTTGGGGACAGTTAGGTGAATTAGCTCTCCTGTGATTTCTTCTATTTTCTCAGTAAGAGTGAGATAGATGAGCATGATACTGTAGGTTTCAGGAGCAATGAGATTGTGTGAAATAGTTGTTTTAGAGACTGGGAGAGTGCACTGACCTGAAACACTAAGCAAAACTGCTGAGTATTGCTGACAGCTCATTTGAGATTTGTGGTCATTAATTTCAAATGAGCCCACGAAGCATGGTTGAGTGTTATTCGCCAGCCATGCTCAGCTGCTGTTTCTTGTGTGGATGCTGAGGAGGTGAAGAGCTGGTCTAACAAGTTCTGAAATGTTGACCATAAGTATGGTGGGCAGCTAGGGATGTTTATAAAGGGGTGATTTTAATGATAAACCCTGAAGTGTAAGCTGGGTACAGGAAGAAATAAGGGATGTGTGTGTGAGGAGTTGAGGGGAGTGAGGGACAGTGGGAAGGTGGTAGGGTCAGTGAATTGGAAGTCATCACGGGGTACAAGCCTAAGCAGAGGGGAATAGAGAGATGAGCTGGAAAGATGGAAAGTGGGAGTCTGATAGTGGGATACTCGACATCAAAATTCTGGAGATGGTTCAATTATTGGTAACTAAAAGGGCTAGGATAAACATGGGAGAGAAAATGGCTTAGTTGGTGTGGAGGAAAAGATTATTCAAAGTGATAGCAAGTAACTATGAGATGAGAATACTGAATGGATTGTATACGTGGGTGTGGAAGTGATTGCAAATGATGACAAAATTTATAAAGGAGAGAGTGAGTCAGATGTTGCAATATTCAGTTAATTAGGAGTGACCCAGAGGTGGATGACTGCACTCAGGAGGAGTAGTGGGTGATATAGTCTGATGGCATACACTTCAAAGGAGCTAGGTTTTCAAGAGAGAAGGCTAATAAAGTGGCCCCTAAGCAGCAATGAAAGGTAAGGAGGATGCCTCCTCTACCTTTAGGCCTTATAGTGCACAGAGTATGGGAGGAAAGAAGGGAGCTATCTCTTGAGGGCACTGCAAGGGTAGCTCGGTGGCCAAGAGAGAGGCAGTGTCAGAGCAAGGAAAGGGAACAATGGCCTAAGAGACTGAGAATGCAGGAAATCTTGATGATTCCCAGACCAGGAGTTCTAGTGATATGGTGGAAATGTTAGGGGAGATTAGTTTATATTGGGGGATGTGTCAGGCCATACAGGGCTAAATGTCAGGGTGATTATGGAAGGCTTGGACTTTTAATGGTAACAGAGGAAGACAGGAACTAAGAAATAGGAGAGGGATGGTGATGGAAGGTGAAACAATCAGAGGGAGGAAACAAGAAAATATTTTGGAACTGAAGTTCCTCAAGGATCTTACCTGTTTGAATATCAAATAACCACAGAATAGGAGAGACAGAGAGGAAAGACCATAAAGTACATAAACAGGAGTCTTGGTCTCGAATATGATTCTGTCATTTAATTGCCACGTGACTTGGGAGAATTTATATATTTAATTCTAAATTACATAATCTATAAAAGAGTTTTAATCCTGCATACCTCGTAGTGTTGCTACAAAGATTAATTGTTGATTAATACATTTTACTTTTTTAATGAAAAATAAAGTACGCTGCATTTATTTTTTGGTTGCCAAGCGTGCATTTCATTTTTAACAATATCTTAATTTACCCTTAAGCAATTTTGTCTTCCCCATTAGAGAAAGTCAGTTGACATAACAAACAATCAGAGGTCCTACATAACCTGGCTAAACAAGATGTCCCATCCTTGGAATTTAAGTCTCAGCTAGAGGGACAAGAGAGCTAAAAATGGCTACAGTTCCTTTTCATTGTGGTGGGGTGGTCTTTATCAGATGGTCCTGTTTGGGAGGTTTTCTGGGGGGTCATGCTTCTTTCCTCCAGGGCTGCCTTCATTCTTCCCTATTCTCAGGGCTGGCTTTTCAGGCTTCCAACAATTGTAGGAGCTCCCAATAGCTTTTCAATAAATTCCCATTTGTTTAAGTTAGTCAAAATCAATATCTGTTTTAAGAAACCAAAGAAACCTAACTGATATATTAATACATATTATATAAATATTGTTATTGCAACTGCTACTACTAATAGCAGTAAAAAACAATGTGTCTGTTTACCACTTTAGACAGAAATAGCCAAGGCTTAATTGGAAAAAATAAGTGAAGAGATCAAGTTCATATTCTTCCCTGGAGCCCTGACAATATTTTCAACTTATTCTCCTTCAAAGGACTATCAATCCTAATTGATGACATTACCCATTTCCAACAAGGCTCTCAGCAACAATTTTAAGACACCTTTCTAAAGCTATAAATTTGCCAAACCAGTCCCAGTAAATCCAAGTCTATGCCATTATGAAACAGTAGCAGAGGGAAAGGCAGTTTAATAATGTGAGTGGGGAAGGATAAATCACAGATAAAAAGATAAATTATCAACCTGAAAAAGCAATGACTCAAAAAAGAGAGCATCCATTATAATTTATAATGCAAAAGTCTCCTCTGTCCTCATCCGTCTTAGCCTGCAAGCAGCATACAAAGCTTCTTTGCAATTTCAATAATCACTCTGGATAACCAATATCCATATTAAAAGCCCCTCAACTTCATACTCCATTAAGAGGATGCTGGTGTGCCAGGCTCCTGAACGTCTCCCATTTTATCCCTTGAAATTTAAGGAGAGACAATTTGGAAACTGTAACATGTTTTCTCTCTCTAATGTATAGGAGGTGAGGCTAAGAGAAAAGTACCTGAACAAAGAAATACTGAATATTAATCTAAGCTCTAATGCTTTGAAATAGAAGGGGATCAAAGAGCATTCTTGTTATCAGGTACTCTGCTCTTCTCTTTCTGTGGTAAGTAAAACATCCAATCTTGTGAGCTTTTTGGCTGCTTCGCCTTGTCTCAGACCACCTCCAAGACTCCAGACGTTCCTGTCCTCCTTGCTTCCTTCCTTTTACTTTATTTTGTCCTGTCATTAGGTAGCTTCTGCTAGCCATTGTGAATTTCTCTGCCCAAACTGGCTTGGATTATGTAGCTTCCTCAGCCCCAAATTCCATGTTGCCTTGGAAGACAAGTAGTCAGGTCTTTCTAGTTTTAAGGGTTTTGATGCTAATCATGATAGAAAAACTATCAAGGAATCACAAAAATAATAAAATAGAGAAATGACAAAGTTTTCCAGAATTGTACAAAGTATATAGTCTCTGATCTTTCATTTCTACATACTGGTGACTGGAAGTCCTTTTGCACTCTTGCTCTCTGATTTTGCTATTGAGGATGAGGCCCATCTCCATTCCTAGCCTTTGTCTGATCCTGCCTCTCCGCAATGTCATGCAGAATCCTTCCTCATCAATAGTCTTCTTGCCAGTGCTTGACCTGAAGACTCCAACCATAATTTTCGAAAGCATAATTTTTGGCAAATGGAAATGAGACCATTAAGGAGAATTTTATTTGGATAATTTGATCTCTGTATTGCAATGTCAGATGAAGTAACATCTCTTCAAATGTCACGGCCCAACCCAGATCATTAAAACAGGTTTCAGCATGAAAATGGGGTGTAGAATCCAAACATAAGCCAGGGACAAAGGAAGGGCTAATACTGT
The DNA here is from genome assembly GCF_025265405.1 of Mesoplodon densirostris. Classification (NCBI taxonomy): domain Eukaryota; kingdom Metazoa; phylum Chordata; class Mammalia; order Artiodactyla; family Ziphiidae; genus Mesoplodon; species Mesoplodon densirostris. The sequence goes on along the minus strand of NC_082662.1, from coordinate 58,652,643 downwards.
GCTTTGTGACAGTCTCTGAATTTCAATTTTCCCCATGACTTGGTCTTCATAGGCAGAATAGAGACAGCATACTTTGTGACCACAACTGAAACCACAACTTAGGAAAATGCTTTTACATGTGAAATGATTTGAGTCAACAATAAAAGCTCTCTCTTTGATGGTTTACTAATCAGTTTCAACCTGAGAAACTTCTATGGCAGCAAGTAAAAGCAATTGATCTTTAGTAGCAGCCAATAGAATTAGATAAGAATCATGTCACTTACATTATGATATATTACATGCCCACTGGTACCTGTGACCAACCCCTGCCATTATGCTGCCCTTGCCACTGGACCATATTCCAGGGGAAACCATATTAGAAAAAGAATCTTCTAGGGACTTATCTTTCCTGAGCTTATATATAACAAAGTTCTCCACTTGTGAGAATGGGACTCCTACATATTAGCAGCCCCTAACTGAGAGGTAATTTGACTTTATTTACTCAATCTGAGAAGACAGACTACTGATGCTATCAAATGCTGCTAGCAGAAATGGTGCATGTTAGTAAATGCAATGAAAGCATGATTTTTCTATAAAAACTAATTGAACCCCACAGTTAAAACCCAATGAAACAGTTTTTTAAAAGATGGCTATTGTTATTCTTATAACTGTATGTATCCAATCAATCAAAAATTGTTTTAATTCTATCAAATACAAGGTCCTATGCTAGATGCTAAGAGCACTAAGATGAGGAAATAGTATTTCTGCTTGCAAGAACATCACTGTCTACTGGTAGAATAATATACGCACAAGGATCTGAAAGAAGTTTACATCCAAGATCACAGCATTCCTGAAGGATAGGGAAGAGGTCCCACGGGGGTCTTAGAAAGATTAAAATTTGTTGGGCTGGAGGTAGGGCAATAAACACTGATATTGAAAAGGACTGATTGCCTAGGAGGAGCATAACTTTTTAGCAAATGGAAATGAGACCATTAAGGACAAGACACAGAAGTGCAGCTAGTGGGTTATCTCTCTACTTCCCTCCTCTGCACTTTCCAGACAGCTGAGAAAGAGAGAGATAAAGAGAGAGGCCAGTAAATTCCTGTCCTAATGACTCTGCCCTTGGACTTTGTAGGATATTCTCTCTCTCTTTGCATTTGAGAGCTCAGCAGACCCTGAGTGGGAGTATCCTAGCTTCTGTCTAGTCCTCTGTCTAATAGTTAGGAGTTAACTGTTTTGGATGGGGACTGGATCTTCCTGCATTTCCCATGCACTGAATAGTAATATCACCACTATCTGTTTGCACCCAACAGCCTTACAAAGGTGTTCGGTGGGCTATTACCAGGCTACTGCTGCTTCCCCCAGTGTTCTTCCTGCCTTTAATTTCTCCCCCATCAATCCATCTGATATAATGTTGTCAGCTTAATCTTTCTATAATTCATTTTTTTTGCTTTAAAACAAATTTAATCAGTTATACATATACATATGTTTCCATATCCCCTCCCTTTTGCATCTCCCTCCCACCCTCCCTATCCCACCCCTCCAGGCGGTCACAAAGCACCGAGCTGATCTCCCTGTGCTATGCGGCTGCTTCCCACTAGCTATCTACCTTACGTTTGGTAGTGTATATATGTCCATGCCGCTCTTTCACTTTGTCACAGCTTACCCTTCCCCCTCCCCATATCCTCAAGTCCATTCTCTAGTAGGACTGTGTCTTTATTCCTGTCTTACCCCTATGCTCTTCATGACATTTTTTTTTCTTAAATTCCATATATATGTGTTAGCATACAGTATTTGTCTTTCTCTTTCTGACTTACTTCACTCTGTATGACAGACTCTAGGTCTATCCACCTCATTACAAATAGCTCAATTTCATTTCTTTTTATGGCTGAGTAATATTCCATTGTATATATGTGCCACATCTTCTTTATCCATTCATCCAATGATGGACACTTAGGTTGTTTCCATCTCCGGGCTATTGTAAATAGGGCTGCTATGAACATTTTGGTACATGTCTCTTTTTGAATTATGGTTTTCTAAGGGTATATGCCCAGTAGTGGGATTGCTGGGTCATATGGTAGTTCTATTTGTAGTTTTTTAAGGAACCTCCATACCGTTCTCCATAGCAGCTGTACCAATTCACATTCCCACCAGCAGTGCAAGAGTGTTCCCTTTTTTCCACACCCTCTCCAGCATTTATTGTTTCTAGATTTTTTGATGATGGCCATTCTGACTGGTGTGAGATGATATCTCATTGTAGTTTTGATTTGCATTTCTCTAATAAGTAAAGATGTTGAGCATCCTTTCATGTGTTTGTTGGCAGTCTGTATATCTTCTGTGGAGAAATGTCTATTTAGGTCTTCTGCCCATTTTTGGATTGGGTTGTTTGTTTTTTTGTTATTGAGCTGCATGAGCTGCTTATAAATTTTGGAGATTAATCCTTTGTCAGTTGCTCCATTTGCAAATATTTTCTCCCATTCTGAGGGTTGTCTTTTGGTCTTGTTTATGGTTTCCTTTGCTGTGCAAAAGCTTTTAAGTTTCATTAGGTCCCATGTGTTTATTTTTGTCTTTATTTCCATGTCTCTAGGAGGTGGGTCAAAAAGGATCTTGCTGTGATTTATGTCATAGAGTGTTCTGCCTATGTTTTCCTCTAAGAGTTTGATAGTGTCTGGCCTTACATTTAGGTCTTTAATCCATTTTGAGCTTATTTTTGTGTATGGTGTTAGGGAGAGATCTATTCTCATACTTTTACATGTCCCTATCCAGTTTTCCCAACACCACTTATTGAAGAGGCTGTCCTTTCTCCACTGTACATTCCTGCCTCCTTTATCAAAGATAAGGTGACCATATGTCCGTGGGTTTATCTCTGGGCTTTCTATCCTGTTCCATTGATCTATCTTTCTGTTTTTGTGCCAGTACCATACTGTCTTGATTACTGTAGCTTTGTAGTATAGTCTGAAGTCAGGGAGCCTGATTCCTCCAGCTCCATTTTTCGTTCTCAAGATTGCTTTGGCTATTCGGGGTCTTTTGTGTTTCCATACAGATTGTGAAATTTTTTGTTCTAGCTCTGTGAAAAATGCCAGTGGTAGTTTGATAGGGATTGCATTGAATCTGTAGATTGCTTTGGGTAGTAGAGTCATTTTCACAATGTTGATTCTTCCAATCCAAGAACATGGTACATCTCTCCATCTATTTGTATCATCTTTAATTTCTTTCATCAGTGTCTTATAATTTTCTGCATACAGGTCTTTTGTCTCCTTAGGTAGGTTTATTCCTAGATATTTTATTCTTTTTGTTGCAATGGTAAATGGGAGTGTTTCCTTGATTTCACGTTCAGATTTTTCATCATTAGTATATAGGAATGCCAGAGATTTCTGTGCATTAATTTTGTATCCTGCAACTTTACCAAATTCATTGATTAGCTCTAGTAGTTTTCTGGTAGCATCTTTAGGATTCTCTATGTATAGTATCATGTCATCTGCAAACAGTGACAGCTTTACTTCTTCTTTTCCCATTTGGATTCCTTTTATTTCCTTTTCTTCTCTGATTGCTGTGGCTAAAACTTCCAAAACTATGTTGAATAAGAGTGGTGAGAGTGGGCAGCCTTGTCTTGTTCCTGATCTTAGTGGAAATGGTTTCAGTTTTTCACCATTGAGGACGATACTGGCTGTGGGTTTGTCATATATGGCCTTTATGAAGTTGAGGAAAGTTCCCTCTGTGCCTACTTTCTGCAGGGTTTTTATCATAAATGGGTGTTGAATTTTGTCGAAAGCTTTCTCTGCATCTATTGAGATGATCATATGGTTTTTCTCCTTCAGTTTGTTAATATGGTGTATCACGTTGATTGATTTGCATATATTGAAGAATCCTTGCATTCCTGGAATAAACCCCACTTGATCATGGTGCATGATCCTTTTAATGTGCTGTTGGATTCTGTTTGCTAGTATTTTGTTGAGGATGTTTGCATCTATGTTCATCAGTGATATTGGCCTGTAGTTTTCTTTCTTTGTGACATCCTTGCCTGGTTTTGGTATCAAGGTGATGGTGGCCTCGTAGAATGAGTTTGGGACTGTTCCTCCCTCTGCTATATTTTGGAAGAGTTTGAGAATGATAGGTGTTAGCTCTTCTCTAAATGTTTGATAGAATTCGCCTGTGAAGCCATCTGGTCCTGGGCTTTTGTTTGTTGGAAGATTTTTAATCACAGTTTCAATTTCAGTGCTTGTGATTGGTCTGTTCATATTTTCTATTTCTTCCTGATTCAGTCTTGGCAGGTTGTGCATTTCTAAGAATTTGTCCATTTCTTCCAGGTTGTCCATTTTATTGGCATAGAGTTGCTTATAGTAATCTCTCATGATCTTTTGTATTTCTGCAGTTCAGTTGTTACTTCTCCTTTTTCATTTCTAATTCTATTGATTTGAGTCTTCTCCCTTTTTTTCTTGATGAGTCTGGCTAATGGTTTATCAATTTTGTTTATCTTCTCAAAGAACCAGCTTTTAGTTTTATTGATCTTTGCTATCGTTTCCTTCATTTCTTTTTCATTTATTTCCGATCTGATTTTTATGATTTCTTTCCTTCTGCTAACTTTGGGATGTTTTTGTTCTTCTTTCTCTAATTGCTTTAGGTGCAAGGTTAGGTTGTTTATTCGAGATGTTTCCTGTTTCTTAAGGTGGGATTGTATTGCTATACACTTCCCTCTTAGAACTGCTTTTGCTGCATCCCATAGGTTTTGGGTCGTCGTGTCTCCATTGTCATTTGTTTCTAGGTATTTTTTAATTTCCTCTTTGATTTCTTCAGTGATCACTTCGTTATTAAGTAGTGTATTGTTTAGCCTCCATGTGTTTGTATTTTTTACAGCTCTTTTCCTGTAATTGATATCTAGTCTCATAGCATTGTGGTCGGAAAAGATACTTGATACAATTTCAATTTTCTTATATTTACCATGGCTTAATTTGTGACCCAAGATATGATCTATCCTGGAGAATGTTCCATGAGCACTTGAGAAAAATGTGTATTCTGTTGTTTTTGGATGGAATATCCTATAAATATCAATTAAGTCCATCTTGTTTAATGTATCATTTAAAGCTTGTGTTTCCTTATTTATTTTCATTTTGGATGATCTGTCCATTGGTGAAAGTGGGGTGTTAAAGTCCCCTACTATGATTGTGTTACTGTCAATTTCTCCTTTTATGGCTGTTAGTATTTGCCTTATATATTGAGGTGCTCCTATGTTGGGTGCATAAATATTTACAATTGTTATATCTTCTTCTTGGATCGATCCCTTGATCATTATGTAGTGTCCTTCTTTGTCTCTTCTAGTAGTCTTCATTTTAAAGTCTATTTTGTCTGATATGAGAATTGCTACTCCAGCTTTCTTTTGGTTTCCATTTGCATGGAATATCTTTTTCCATCCCTTCACTTTCAGTCTGTATGTGTCTCTAGGTCTGAAGTGGGTCTCTTGTAGACAGCATATATATGGGTCTTGTTTTTGTATCCATTCAGCCAATCTGTGTCTTTTGGTGGGAGCATTTAGTGAACTTACATTTAAGGTAATTATCGATATGTATGTTCCTATTCCCATTTTCTTAATTGTTTTGGGTTCGTTATTGTAGGTCTTTTCCTTCTGTTGTGTTTCTTGCCTAGGGAAGTTCCTTTAGCATTTGTTGTAAAGCTGGTTTGGTGGTGCTGAACTCTCTCAGTTTTTGCTTCTCTGTGAAGATTTAAATTTCTCCATCAAATCTGAATGAGATCCTTGCTGGGTAGAGTAATCTTGGTTGCAGGTTTTTCTCCTTCATCACTTTAATTATGTCCTGCCACTCCCTTCTGGCTTGTAGAGTTTCTGCTGAGAGATCAGCTGTTATCCTGATGGGGATTCCCTTGTGTGTTATTTGTTGTTTTTGCCTTGTTGCTTTTAATATGATTTCTTTGTGTTTAATTTTTGACAGTTTGATTAATATGTGTCTTGGCGTATTTCTCCTTGGATTTATTCTGTATGGGACTCTCTGTGCCTCCTGGACTTGATTAACTATTTCCTTTCCCATATTAGGGAAGTTTTCAACTATAATCTCTTCAAATATTTTCTCAGTCCCTTTCTTTTTCTCTTCTTCTTCTGGAACCCCTATAATTCGAATGTTGGTGCGTTTAATGTTGTCCCAGAGGTCTCTGAGACTGTCCTCTGTTCTTTTCATTCTTTTTTCTTTATTTTGCTCTGCAGCAGTTATTTCCACTATTTTATCTTCCACCTCACTTATCCGTTCTTCTGCCTCAGTTATTCTGCTATTGATCCCATCTAGAGTATTTTTTATTTCATTTATTGTGTTTTTAATCGATGCTTGATTCATCTTTAGTTCTTCTAGGTCCTTGTTAACTGTTTCTTGCATTTTGTCTATTCTATTTCCAAGATTTTGGATCTGGGAAATAGAATCTTGGATCATCTTTACCATCATTATTCTGAATTCTTTTCCAGGTAGACTGCCTATTACCTCTTCATTTGTTAGGTCTGGTGGGTTTTTATCTTGCTCCTTCTCCTGCTGTGTGTTTTTCTGTTTTCTCATTTTGCTTATGTTACTGTGTTTGGGGTCTCCTTTTTGCAGGCTGCAGGTTCGTAGTTCCCGTTGTTTTTGGTGTCTGTCCCCAGTGGCTAAGGTTGGTTTAGTGGGTTGTGTAGGCTTCCTGGTGGAGGGGACTAGTGCCTGTGTTCTGGTGGATGAGGCTGGATCTTGTCTTTCTGGTGGGCAGGTCCACGTCTGGTGGTGTGTTTTGGGGTGTCTGCGGGCTTTTTATGATTTTAGGCCACCTCTCTGCTAATGGGTGGCGTTGTGTTCCTGTCTTGCTAGTTGTTTGGCATAGGGTGTCCAGCACTGTAGCTTGCTGGTCGTTGAGTGAAGCTGGGTGCTGGTGTTGAGATGGAGATCTCTGGAAGATTTTCGCCGTTTGATATTATGTGGAGCTGGGAGGTCTCTTGTGGACCAGTGTCCTGAAGTTGGCTCTCCCACCTCAGAGGCACAGCACTGACTCCAGGCTCCTCAATTTGGGATGATGTGTTGTCTATTCATGTATTCCACAGATGCAGGGTACATCAAGTTGATTGTGGAGCTTTAATCCGCTGCTTCTGAGGCTGCTGGGAGAGGTTTCCCTTTCTCTTCTTTGTTCTCACAGCTCCTGGGTCTCAGCTTTGGATTTGGCCCCGCCTCTGTGTGTAGGTCGCCGGAGGGCGTCTGTTCTTCGCTCAGACAGGACAGGGTTAAAGGAGCAGCCTCTTCGGGGACTCTGGCTCACTCAGGCCGGGCGGGAGGGAGGGGCACGGAGTGCGGGGCGAGCCTGCAGCGGCAGAGGTCGGCGTGACGTTGCACCAGCCCGAGGCGCGCCGTGCGTTCTCCCAGGGAAGCCGCCCCTGGATCCCGGGACCCCGGCAGTGGCGGGCTGCACAGGCTCCCGGAAGGGCGGTGTGGGCAGTGACCTGTGCTCGCACACAGGCTTCTTTGCGGCGGCAGCAGCAGCCCCAGCGTCCCACGCCCGTCACTGGGCTCCACGCTTTCAGTTGCGACTTGCGCCCGTCTGTGGAGCCCCTTTAAGCAGCGCTCTTAATCCCCTCTCCTTGCGCACCAGGAAACCAAGAGGGAAGAAAAAGTCTCTTGCCTCTTCGGCAGCTCCAGAGTTTTCCCGGACTCCCTCCCGGCTAGCTGTGGCACAGTAGCCCCCTTCAGGCTGAGTTCTCGTCGCCAGCCCCAGTCCTCTCCCTGCGCTCTGACCGAAGCCCGAGCCTCAGCTTCCAGCTCCGCGCGCCCCGGCGGGCGTGCAGACAAGCCTCTCGGGCTGGTGAGTGCCGCTCAGCACCGATCCTCTGTGTGGGGATCTCTCCGCTTTGCTCTACCCAATTATGTGGGGAGTTTCTTGCCTTTTGGGAGGTCTGGGGTCTTCTGCCAGCGTTCAGTAGGTGTTCTGTAGGAGTTGTTCCACGTGTAGCTGTATTTCTGGTGTATCCGTGGGGAGGAAGGTGATCTCCACGTCTTACTCTTCCGCCATCTTACCCGGAAGTGTAATTCATTTCTAACTAAGCTGCTCCCATATCCTGAACATCCTTCAGTGACTTCCCATTGCCTATCTAGCTAATGAAAGTTCTCAGTGATCTGGCCTCAAACTACTTTTCTAGCTGTACCTTTTTTTTAGTCTTTTCTTCTTAAATCTTAACAAGCAGCTACACAGAATTTTTCCAATTGCATGTGTATAATTCAGTTTCCTGTCTATGGATTTTTGCCTGTTATTCTGTTGCTTGGAAAGCACTTTTTCTCTCCCACTCTTGAAATCCCAGCCATCATCCAAGGCTCTCTTCAAATGCTGCCTGCAGAAAGTTTTCTCACAATATCTCCAATATACTCTATAAATTATATGTTTAATAGCCTCTGAATTAATTCAAGAGATATTTAATAAACAGCTACTATGTGCACAGTACTATTCATGACACTTAGGATTTAAATAGTTACTGTTAAGAAATCTACTGTTTAATAGGAGAGGGGAATATAAAGAGTAACAACATAAATTTATTGAGAAAACATGACTGCTGTTCCTACTAGATTCCAGGCACACACAAAACTATTTTTTGGAAGCTTAAAGGTAATTTCTCTCTTATTTCTTTTTTTTTTTTTTCTTATATGGATCACAGTAGAAGAAATATACCTCATTTTCTGTCTAGAGTTAGAAACACTTATACTCTTCAATTTTACAGCCTCATCACTGGTTGCATTTTAAAGGGAAAAAAAATGTGACACTACAGTTTAAGTTTAAGGATGAGGGTATGATTTAGAAACAGAAGAGAAAGAAAACAGAATCATAGAGGATAGCCTGTTATAAATTTAGGTCTGGAAAAATCCAGTGATTTCACAAATTAGCTGAAACCTGCTAACTTGAGAAGTTATAAACATTCGGTTTTCCCTTATCTTCTAGAAATTTTACCTAGTATGTTGCCACTAATTGCTAGTGGAAACATGGCCAGAACTCTTCTCCCTGCTCTTGTGTTTACACAGTGTAGGGAGATCAGTTACAGACCCACACAATTTTAGAGATTTTGATTGGGTCTTAGAAATCAGGAGTGACCAGTGGTTGTCTACTTGTACGCTATGGAGATCTTTGAGGGTAAACCCAGGTGGGGTTAGGATTCAGGAAAATACTAGCAGGATTCCAGGCATCTACACTCCAGGCTTCACATCCAGAGAACTGCAATTTCATTAATTTTAAGTTTCTGAGTAGGATCTTACTTTTTAAAAAGTTTCCTGTGGTTTAAAACCACTAATCTAGGCCATTTCTTTTATTTTCCAGTGAAAAAACGGAGGCTCAGATAGTTAATGGGACTTGCTCACGGTCACACAAAGGCTGTGACAGAGCAGTACTCAATAACTTAATGTACATTTCTTCATTTCAGAACATTCCCCAAAGGAGTCTAGAGAAGGAATTAAGGGATGGATGAAAGGATGGATGGATGGGTGGATGGGTGGGTGGATGCATGGATGCATGGATGGGTGGATAAGTGATTGAGTGGATGTATAAATGCATGTGTTTTAGGGTTTGATCCAGTTTAACCCATGCTGAAGTGCATTCATTTCATGGTGCATGAAAAGGAAAATGGTTTGGGCATCAGAAGTCTTGGATGCCAATTTCAGCTCTGCCATTTACTGTTATGAGAATTTGGGAATGTTTATCCTCTACCAGCTGCAGTTTTTTCATCCACAAAATGGGGTTAGTAATATATTCCCCTCACGGTTACAATAAAGAGTAAATGATATATTGTTTAGAAGAGCCTAGGTGCAATTCTAGTGCCAGGAATGTTAGGAGATAATAAATAATAATTGCATGAAAAAACCCAGTCCTTGTTAGAGAAATAAACATTTTCACTATAAAGTATTTTAATAAGAAATATAAGACTAATGAAAATAATAAGCCAAACCATATAAATATTCCAAATAGCTAGGTTGGTTATTATCCATTTGCTTCTCTCTACCCCTACCTACACTCCAATCCATTCTCCACCCTTCTCTGTGATCTATGGGGTTGACCCCTAGATTCCCTTGCCATCTGACTTTCGGTTGAGTTAAGCCAATGGAAGGCACTAAACAGAGACAGGCAGGCAGGAGAAGAAAGATGTCACAGCGTTTCTTCTCTTGCTCTCTCCAGCTTGGCACTGCAGTTCTGACGGTGGTTGCATGCAACACTGTCCTAACCCTGTTCCCTCCTCCTGCTTCTTCCAGAATAGCACTACGAACTACTCCCCACTCTGGTCAGACCTTAGGCACCCCAATACCCCTTACTGGTTCCTTTAACTGCGTATACTTTTGCAGATAAACCTTTATCAAATTACATTCATAATCCCAGATGGATGTGCTTTATATTTCTTGCCAAGACTATAACTGCTACATTGTTGGGGTTAACTGTTGATGATGAAATGTAACAGCCTCATATGGCCTTCAAAAATGAATAAGGTAGATTAAACATGATCCAGTAGATTAAATGTGGGCACCAATGACCCACATGGGCAGGGGCCTAGAGGGGATAAGCTAAGACCTCTACAAACCACTGTTTCCCTTCTCTTATAGTTAATGACCCACCTTACTTTTCACATTGAAAGAATAAACTTGGAGCAAACGAAGCAGATAGGATGGAATAAGAAGAGAGTAATTTAAGTTCAAGGCTTTATTCAATCTCAAAAGCAATGGAATTTGTAGCTGGGGCTGGATTTAGGGCCATGACTTATCCTCAACTCATTTTGCTGTGCATAGGGACTGAGACTGATGTTGGGAACATGTGGTCCAGAGAGTCACGGTCAAATCCAAAAAGAATTGGGCAAATTAATGATTGTACTACCTCTAAGATAGACTTCTTCTCCAAATAGCCTTCTCTTTCCTGTGGCTAAATGAGTTGTTTCAGTATCCCTTTTCCTTTCTTCTCTTGCATACCATGCACTGACTAGTTGGGAAATGAACATGTCAAATTGTGTCCCCAGCTAACAGCTGACTATGCTTTAAGACATTTTCAGGGATGTCTTAAGAAAGCAGGCTCAGGGCCAAATTGCATTGCCTTCTCTAATAGTAAAGTATGCTTTTGTTAAAAGTAACATATTGCATTTAAAGACTAACTTGTTAGATGAACTGGAACTGAATCCATGAAAGTAATTCAGGAAATTCAGATATTTAGTCGAATATTCATAGTTAAATACTGTGGTACCACTGGATAACACTAGTGTAGCCAGTTTACAGCAAAATATCAACTCTGTTGGGGATAAAATAAGAATGATTATTTTTCTAATTCCTCTCTTCAAACATACTTCTGAAAATTTCCTTTGCTGTGACACTTGAATAACATCCTGGGCAGACACCATAGCTCTGCAAGCAGTTTTAGGAGTATAATTCATGCTCCTTTAAAACTCCAATTTCATGTTTTCCCCCTCCTCACTGCAGGCAAGGCATTTGGCCTTTACTCCTTCACTCCACCTCCCAGTCCAGCACCTCATGAGACGGGGCACAGAGTTTCTTGTTGAAGTAGAGTTGATTTACAATGTTGTGTTAGTTTCAGGTGTACAGCAAAGTGATTCCATTCTACATACATATATATCTATTTTTTATCAAATTCTTTTCCCTTACAGGTTATTACAAAATATTGAGTATAGTTCCCTGTGCTATACAGTAGGTCCTTATTGGTTATCTATTTTAGAAACCCAGCCCAGCGTTCTCTGCACTGTGATACCACTGGCTCTCTCATCTCTCATCTCCTTCCTGGCATCTCCCAGCCCCAGGATCTAGTCTCATGTATTTTACTAGAAAAATCATGTTCTTGGGGCTTCCCTGGTGGCGCAGTGGTTGAGAGTCTGCCTGCCAATGCAGGGGACACGGGTTCGAGCCCTGGTCTGGGAAGATCCCACATGCCGCGGAGCAACTAAGCCCGTGAGCCACAACTACTGAGCCTGCGCGTCTGGAGCCTGTGCTCCGCAACAGGAGAGGCTGCGATAGTGAGAGGCCTGCGCACCGCGATGAAGAGTGGCCCCTGCTTGCCACGACTAGAGAAAGCCCTCGCACAGAAACGAAGACCCAACACAGCAAAAAATAAATAAATAAAATACTGAATACATAACTACTTTAAAAAAAAATCCTAGTTTTTTTAAAAAAAAAATCATGTTCTTCACTGACTGTCAAAACTCTTTGCCTCTAGAGTGAAAATATTTGCAGATACTAGCTCAAACTATAACCTTTCCATGGACATGTTTCCTATGACCTGCAATCTTGCTGAAGAGATCGCTGAGACCTTTTGTCTGCATCTTTATACACTGCCTGTGCTGAGCTTTCCACCTCCTGGGCTCTGTCTACTTGTCAGAACACCCCATTACCTCTTACTAAACTTCCCTCTCCCATCACAGAAGGTTTCTACTGACTGTTACTAAAAAGTCTAGACTTTCTGCTTTCATCCTTACCCACAGCTGTTCAGTTTCTAACCACTACTCCACCCCAGTAACTGTTCTATTCCAGGAGGTGTGCCTTATTCTTGCTCCTATCCTCCTTTTGTTATTCACCCCTGCCAGCCTGGCCATGTTATGAGAGAGGATCACTTTCAATTTCATTCAGTTTGCACTGAGCTGCCCTAGCCAGTTATGATTATTTTGTATTCTGAATTTGTCATAATGAATTGTAGGTACTTACCCAAATTTAAAGTAACAACTTGATTTGTTAATGGGTTTTGGAATTACTCAGACCTAAGCTTTAATCCTGGCTCTGCTACTTGTGACTTGGGAGGAATAATCTCTTTGGTTACAGAGTCTTGATCCGTAAAACTTAATGAAGATAACACTTAGATTAAGCAAGGCATATTTCATTAGATATAAGACACTATTGATTTTAAGATACATTTATGAGATGTTGATATTTAAGAGAAATATGTGTCTTAGAATTGATGTGAAACATGTGTACAACCCTTCAGCCCAACACCTAACCAAGAGTAAGTGCCCAGTAGATCGGAACTCATTTCCCCTTCCTTGTCTCTGTGATTTCCCTTTACTCCACTGTCTTCTTCCTCTTCAAAAATCCATGAAAGTTATGAAAAAACACCAGAAGGGAAAAGTAGGGGATGAATAAAAGATCTGAGGATTCTTTTGATTTTTTCTTTTTGCTTAAATGGAAACTTTTTTTTTTTTTTTTTCCACTTAAAGTCTAAACATAGAGCTGATCCCAGAAGTACAGTTTCGGGAAAAAATGGTTGTTCTACTTTAGGAGTTAGGGAACATTTCATGGACCAGGAATAAAATAGTTTTTCACTAAGAAAAAGGAGATGTTGCTTAGCTTTCATTGTATTATCCCCAAGATCATAGTATATCTCTTGCCACAGGTATGTTTAGGGGGACATTTCAATTTTTTAATGCAGACATGCTATTTTTGTACAGTAGGCATCCATATGGCAAGCAGAAAGGGCTGTAAAGTTAAGTAGGACAAGATTATGGAGAAACTTTTGGTCATGATAATTAGTACAAATTGTTCTCCTGAATGTGATGGGAAAACATGGAAAGATTTTGTGTGGATAAGAATTTTACTGTGGGGCTTCCCTGGTGGTGCAATGGTTGAGAATCTGCCTGCTAATGCAGGGAACATGGGTTTGAGCCCTGGTCTGGGAGGATCCCACATGCCGCGGAGTAACTAGGCCCGTGAGCCACAACTACTGAGCCTGCGCGTCTGGAGCCTGTGTTCTGCAACAAGAGAGGCCGTGATAGTGAGAGGCCCGCGCACCGCGATGAAGAGTGGCCCCCGCTTACCGCAACTAAAGAAAGCCCTCGCACAGAAACGAAAACCTAACACAGCAAAAATAAATAAATTAATTAATAAACTCCTACCCTCAACATCTTCTTTAAAAAAAAACTTTTTTTTACTGTGGATCATCAGATTTGCATTTCCAAGGAAATCATCCAGGGCACTGTGATGAAGAACTGAATGAATGAAAGCAGAGGTGCTCTAACTACACTGGAGCCCAAAGCCACCAAGGTTCTTAAATTCCAAACCACAGCAAATGCATGGTGGAGGAGCAATGGACCAAAAGCAAATTAAAACAGGGAAGTCCAGCCACAAGTGTGGTCCCCATTAAGCAGGAAGAAGAAAAAAAATGGACTTTACTATATACAGTTGTTTATTGCTTTCAAATTTAGTTTTCAGAGAGGAGAGCCTAAAACAGTGAAAAGCACAAACTATGTTAGGTCAGTTTGAAACCTATTATTCTGCAGTAATAATGTTTATAGTGCTTAGGTGAAGTTGCTATAAAACAGAAATGTTGGGTGAAGGTAGTCAAAAGGTACAAAGTTCCAGTTATAAGATAAATAAGTACTGGGGATGTACCAACATGATGACTGTAGTTAACACTGCTGTACAATATATTTGAAAGTTGTTGAGAGAGTAGATCCTAAAATTTCTTATCACAAGGAAAAAAACATTTTTTTCTCCTTTTTTAAACTATATGAGGTGATGGATGTTAACTAAACTTACACGGTAATCATGTTGCAATATATCTAAGTCAAGTCGTTATGCTATAGACCTTAAACAGCACCATCTGTAAATTATATCTCATTTATATATATAAAACTGAAAGAAAAAGTAAAATCTGAAATGCCACAGGTATATAGCAAGGATCTAGGGATTAAGACAGCCCATGGAACACCTGAATACCATGTCTGGGAACCAAGAGTCCTATTTGCAGACTTAATAGGCATCTAAGTGTACACATGAGAAGAGATTTTAGGACTAATGATTTCCAGCTGGAAGGCAATAGTTGGAAAGGAGCTCCTGGGGAGGGCAATAAAATCTCTCTGAATAAGAAAAAAGCCAAGGTACCCTGGTCCTTTCTTAGGACAGTTATTTATGCTTGGTGGACAAGGTTGTGCCTCTGAAGTACATCTAGTTCAGTCTCTAGGAGCTTTTTTTTTTTTTTTTTTTTTGCGGTACGCAGGCCTCTCACTGTTGTGGCCTCTCCCGCTGCAGAGCACAGGCTCCAGACACGCAGGCTCAGCAGCCATGGCTCACGGGCCTAGCCGCTCCATGGCATGTGAGATCTTCCTGGACCGGGGCACGAACCCATGTCCCCTGAATTGGCAGGCGGACTCTCAACCACTGCGCAACCAGGGAAGCCCCTCTAGGAGCTTTATACAGCTTCCTCAGGAAGGAGATTTTCTTTAGAGAGTTTCAATGATGCACAATGAAATAGTGTCCATAGGAATACAGGCTAATTAACTATAGGGTCTCGAGCTGAAATACATGCATAGAGTCAATTAAGGCCCTTATTGATTTAACTGGAAACAAGAACAACAATGAAAACCCATGTCTGGAAAACAAGGCTTGACTGAGCCACCGCCAAGAAAAAGGAACAAAACTTCAGGGGCCTCCATAGACTTTGGAGGCAATATATACCATATTATGATGCTCTGCCTAAACTCACTGACCAATGACTTGAAGGCTTCTAGCTCTGAGAAAGGTCCAGAGCGAGAGCAAGCCCTCCTGCCGGGCTGTGCTGTGTTGAGCTCCAGTGCACGCAGCCCTACCACTTGCTCCTTAGTACTGAGCTTATCCAATGATGCTGTCAGTGTCGGTGTAGATTAGGAAGGTGTATGGGGTTTACAGCATGTCTCAGAAACTGTATCATGATGGCAGTCTCCAGGATTCATGTCAATTCCACAAATATTTAATGAGAACCTAATGGGCCAGGAACTGTTCTAGGTGCTTATGATAGGTCAGTGAACATGAAAGAAATGACATGAAGGAATTACATTCTAGTGGAGAGAGAAGACAATTAAAAATAAAATGATAAAGTGTATTTCATAGCATATTAAAGAGTGATACATGCTACTGAAAAGAGTAAATAAAACAGAGCAAGGTAATGAAGATCAGGAATTGGGGTGAGGGAAGTTAGGTCTTTTGGAGAATATGAGATTGGAGCAAAGTCCTGAAGGTGGTTAGGGAGTTAGTCTTTTGGACACGGGGATGCAGAGCATTTTGGACAGAGGAAACTGCTGGAACAGAGGTTATAAGGCAGGGGTGTGCACATACGCTCTGACTGAAGAACAGCACAAAACCCCATGTGGCCGAGAGAAAAGAGTGAGAAGAAAAGTAGAAATCAGAGAAGTAGAATTTAGAGAAGTAATAAAGGGGCAGATTAAATAGGCCTTTTACTTAGGTTCTGAGAGAAAGAGGATTCAATAGTGGCTCTACACAACGTTTGAAACCAACTGTAAGCAGGTCCTGTCACATGAAAGAGGAGAGGTTGCCTAGCAGCAACCAGGACAGCAGGGAGAAACAATTTCTCCAGTGGCTGAACCTCATGTGACACATGTTGCTGTCACTTTTCTTGGTAGAGAAGACTAAGGTAAGAATCCAAATTTATCAATAGGCTGCAGACAGTAGTTGCTCACAAAGAGGGCAGGAAAAATTTCTGAGGGAATCCAAGGAATTCTCTGGAGTACTCTCTGATGCCCCATGTCTGGTGGTAGAAGGCAAGAAAAGTTTCTGTCAGTACTGTGCTTTCAGGACTGCAAGGACTTGATCCATCAAGAATAAAGGCTTGGGTTCCCCTCATTGGGTAAGAATATCAGGTATCTGAGATACAGGCTGAAGGCTTTTCTGGTAACTCTGTATGAGAGACCTGCTAAACAACAGTGCTACAGTCTGCTATATGCTTAAGGAACATCCCCAAGTTATGACGACATCTTCTGAAGCTGTCTTTCGAAGTTAAGCAAACCTGGTTTGCTGCCATGTACTAGTTGTAGAACTTTGGGCACAAAGCTCCCCCACCCCTTACTTAGTTCCTCCTAAGCTGCAGTTTCTTTCTTTATAACTCAAGGCTAATTAAAGTATCTACTTGAAAATGTTGCTGAGATGATTAAATGAGATGATGCATGCACAGTACTTAGTAGAGGGTTTTTTTATTATTAATAAACCATTATCATTTAATCCAGTATATAGCATTATTATTTAACTGGCCTTAGACAGAAGCATAGATAATTCATCTATAGGCAGGAAGGTAGAGTATTTGAGAGCAGACACTAGTAACTGGGAGTCTGTGGAAATCTTCTGTTGCTTCACTTTACTCAGTGAATTAGAAAAAAGGATCATCAACTGAGAGTAGGGATAAGAGAGGAGGTCTTGAGGTTTGAGCAGCAGGGGAGGTATGAAATACTCACCTAGAATTTTAGGAGGGTGAATGGACCTGGAATGTATAGCCTGATTGCCTGGAGAAAGGCCATGCCTTTTACACAAGTAAGAAGTTGTATCTGGCTAGTGTCTAAGTCTTAGTAGAGACTCATAACCATGTAGTATCATGTTCACACCACACGGGATTCAGATGACGATGTGGCCCAGGCTGTCCATCATGAATGGCATATCTAATCTTTCTAGCCTTAATATCAGGCATGCCCTGCCTTGCCATGCTCTTTCAGAGGAGAAAGTGCTCAAGCAAGTCTTGATGTCTCAACTAGAAGGCAAGGCTTTCAACACACACCTGTGGTGTGCCTACACCTGCCGCTCTACTCCTCCTCCTCAGCCCATATCAATGGCCCTATTGGAAATTTCTTAGGAGCAGACTTCTAAAGGCAAAGGGAAAAAATGGAATAACTAATTATGGTCTTATGATCAGGAGCAGAAATAGAGTCTAGTGTCAACGGCTGTGAGAGCAGTGTCATCAACAGCCTGCTTTTTGTGATGTGACCTTGGCTGTGGTCCTGGCAGCTGCCTAGCTTTCCTCTCTCCTGCCTGTTTGACAAACCTTGTCCTGTAGGTTCTTGGTGATTGCACAAACTACCATATACCCTTTGCATAAATTCATCTACTTTATAAGGGAGCCCAGATTGATTTCAGAATCTTGGAACTAAGAAGCCTGACTGATAGATAGAGGGATAAATATCACTCATGTGGAAGTAAAGGGATCACTGACCCTAAAAGCAATGTAATCAATCAGAAGGACATATTGCAGTGCAAATGGAAGTCAGTGTAAATACATAACCAAATACCTGAGAGAAAAATGCCAAGACTAAACACGAGTTTCAGAAATTGGCTGGAGTCCATGTTATCCTCCATGAGATTGGGCTTGTATGAAGGGCAATCAGAGCATCCCTCAAGACAAATGCAGAGATCAAGACATGTTTTAAGATAATGATGCCCATGACCCCATAAAACTGGAATGTGAATGTTCATAGAAGCTTGATTTGTTGTAATAGTCCCTAACTAGAAACAACCATATATCCATCATCAGGCAAATGGAAAAACAAATATCATGTAACAATAAAATGGTCTATTATTCAGTAATAAAAAATGAACTACTGATATATGCTATCGTATGTGTGAATCTCACACAATATTATGCTGAGTGAAAAAAGCAGATGCAAAAGAGTATATACTGTACAATTCCTTTTACACAAAGTTCTAGAACTGGCAAAACTAATCTGTACTGATAGCAATCACATCAATGGTAGTCTGAGGCAAGGGGGTGGGGTGAACTGTAAAAGGGCACAAAGCAATTTACTGAGTGGTGGACATGTTGTATTGCTTGAGAGGCATGGTGGTTCCAAAGATACATAAAAGTTTCAAATCTCATCAAATGCAAAGCACTTAAAAGTATGCTTTCCATTGTATGTAAACTATATCTCAACAAAGTTGATTAGAAAACTCACAAGCTGGCCAAACACAAATTTATGGTAAACATAAGCTCTGACTTAACAGGGTATTTTGTGTAGATTTTGGAATCAAACAGCTGAGTCTGAATCTAAGACATTCCCTTCATTTTGTAGCTATGCAATCTTGAATAAATTATTCCAGATTTTAGAATATTGGAATCCTCACCTATTTTACAATGAGGATTAAAGGAAATAACGTGAAACTACCTAGCACATAGTAGAAATTCAAGAAATAGTTTCCATATACAACTGAACTGAATTCATGGTGCTCTGAGTAATACTACATACCAGCTTACTTCTGAGGAAAGCAGAATTAGCAACTCCTTGCATGAAGATCCCTGTGGGACAAGAAATCATTACACTGAATTACCACTATCTGTGGAACACACATGAAGAAGGTCTAAAGCTTATGAGGTGGTCTGACATGAGACTAAGAATTCATATCTGGCATACATACACTGTTGAGCATAACAGAATTCTGATGAAAGAGTCTGAAGCTGTACAAGGTTGGAGCATGTTTTCTGGAGTCAAGACAATCCTGGCCTGCTGCTATTTACCAGCTAAGAACTTTGGGCATGCAAGTTCCCTCCCTAAGCTTCAGATTTTCATCTGTAAATGGGAGTATATACAACACCCACTTCAAATGGTTGCTGTAAGAATTAAGTGAGATAATACAGGGAGAGCATTTAGCAGAGTATTATTTTGTAATTACTAAATTGATGCCTTTTCTGCATTTAGTTAATTGACCCATCCATTGTAGTCTATGTGTTATTTGTGATAGCTTTATTTTAAACAACATACAGAATAAGTCTTGTTTTGTAAAATTTGAGTGACTTTGGAGGAGCAAGAAAGTGTAGTGTAGGAAATTAATAATTTTATTGTATGGCTCTGGTTATAACAATAAGCTTACTATGATAAAGCATATTTTAGGCTCTCCATATCTCCATCTCTTCAAAAGAATGAGAATCTTTTGAAGAGAAAGAATATTAGTGCTTCCCTTGACAATTACCTTAGGGGTCATCCCAGAAGAATCTTCAGGGAGTTAAGCACTTATTAATAATTTGCTTGGGCATCTATAGCAGGAACCGGCAGGTGCTAGCTAGAACAGCTTGCTGGAAGTAGACGCCACCCAGACCATGAATTCTTTGAGGACGCATTCATCTTTCTACCCTCATCACCTGGAACATAGTACACCTTTAACAGTTGTTAGCTGGGGTCAGGGAGAGGAAGAGTAAAAGCAAGCAGTACCAATAATAACTTGTATAAAAGAACCTGTGCTCATCCTCAATGCTCCTTTCAGAGAAAATGATGGGAATGATTAGCAACCATTTATGATCAATGGCCCAAAATGACAAAAAATATTGAAGGAGGCACATCTAGACAGCATGGAACATTAACAACATAGGCTATTTAATTTATACAGGAAGCAGTTATAATTAGTGGAAAAATATACAGTGTGATTGTGAAAATAAGAGCTTTCCCTTAGGTTTGATTTAAAATTAGTCTAAGTAGTTGAGCTACACAAAAGATAAAGAAATCCCATTTTAAAACCTAGAAAGCTACCCTATTAATTGGTAAAATCAAATGCGAAGAGGATTAACAAGCTGAGATCAAACCTTATGGTTCTTCATGCAATTCTAAAGACTTAATTTCAGGATACAAAAGTACTCAAAGAGTGTTTTGTAATTACAAACCAATAAGAAAATCCATCCAGGAGGAATAATTATATAATTTCTGCATGGCTTCATTGTGCAAGGCTCAGAGAACAGGAATAGATTCCTCTATCATTATGAGCGCTGCAGGGAATGACTCACCATTACAACTGGGACGGCATCCTAGAATAGTTTTTTTTCCCCCCGTTGTGTATCGTATAAGAAATTAAGCAGGATATAGTTCCCAGTAATTTTTTTAAAAATTTAGAAACCCCAAACCTGATTCAGTTTCTGAGACTCTTGCCAGTAACAAGATCAGCAACAGGGTTAAGCTATTATTAAAAATATAAGAAATTTCTCTTTTGAAAATGTTTTTCATTTGCCTTAAATTGTTGGTCTTCACTGGCAGGAAATTAACTTATATCTTCAGTGACCTGTGGTTTCATACATATTTATGATAGCAAAATGCCATCTGTGTAAATAATTGGGGCATAGTTTCTAAATTCTTGAGACTAACATCCTATATCACATGATGTTGAGACTAACACCATAAATTAAGAAACATTTCATTTACTCTAATCCTGCTACTGAATTTTAATCAGTAAATATTATAACAACCTCATTATAAACCTACATATTATTAAGAATAAATTATGGCACTCAAGACTAAAAATTTATCAGGTAATAAAGAAATACCATGACTATAAACAAGTTATTCTAAAAATAAAACTAAAAACGATCTTTTTAGATGTTAGCTGAACTTGTAATTATTTCACACTATATGTAAATCAAATGGCACATCTTCAACTTACAATGATGTATGTCAATTACTTCTCAATAAAACTGGGGGAAGAAAACCCTTAATCTTTTAACCTTCCATTTATCTCAAAGAGAATTGAGAATTGTAAATTTTTGCCCCATAAATTGTGCTTATTTACTCAGTTCCATTATTATTTTCAGCAAAGCTTGTGGCTAAAGAAAAAAAAAAATGTAAGATTTTCTTTCAGTATAAACCTTGGTAATCTTTCACCAACAAGTGGGCTCAGCCTTGGATATTTTGCCTGAGAAAGAATAAGAAAACACTAAGGGGCAGGAGGGGTAAGCGGTGATAAAATTAGTCCATCTTACAACATGCTGTAATGCAGAATCTTGCTCATATTTAGCCTTTTAATAACCCATCTTCAGTTTAATTTACATGTTTTAGACTCATATACTAGAAATTCAAAGACAAATGAAAACCAGGCCCTGAGCTGGAAGATCATACAGTTTCTGAAATTCCACGCATGATTATATCAGTTCCACACTCTCTGCCCTATAGGTTCCCCACTCTAGGCACACTTGGACTACCTGGGTCAGATCTCAGCTGTGGCACTAACCAACCTCTTTACCTGCGACAGATTCCTAGCAAGCATACTGCTGAACCAAGCCAGCTGCTGGCAAAATGAATGAAGGTCTTTACAATAAATGATCCATGTACTACAGCATTGTTTATTATTATCCCACTGAAAAGATTGTTTTTTTTTTAAATCTAGGAAATGATTATACACCTACCATGCCCAAGACTTCTATGTTCTTGCTGCTTCCCCCACCTTCTGTTTCAGGGTTACTAGACACATCTATTCTTTGGTCACTGGGCTATATGTGGGATGGGATGCTGGCATGTGGAGCTGGGCTAGATGGCCCGCAGAGGGTCTATCTGTGCTCCAGGCCAAACAACCTCCTGTTGCTGAACCTTCAGGGACCCTGAAACAGGAGCTTTCTGGGAGATCATCTGAACCTACCCCAGAACTGGATTTCACTCCTATGGGGTATATTACAAGTTTCCCTGAAGGAAACTGGATTGGAAAGAGAAATTAAAAGAGGACCTGGAGAGAAAGTACTCAGGTGTGAGGGTGGAAAGCAGTGCAGGCCATGGTGAGGAGTGGCAGAGGTTCTGGGGAAAAAGTGACTGGGCCCGACCATTTGGAAGCCATGCTACTGCCACCAGTGACCAGTGTCCTTGGAAGATGATAGTTTATGAACTCCTGATTCCTGGTATATTGCTTCAGCTCCCTTCTTCCTTTGCCCCTGAAGTCACTGGATGTGTCCAGAAAGGTCCCAGAAGGAAGACAGATATTACTGCATCTTGAAGAACAGTGGAGTTAGTCAGCCTATCTGAATGCAGAAAAGTACCAGGGAAGGCAACAGGGCATGGACACAAGGGAGTAGGACTTGAAACTTTGACTGGAAAGGGCCATTTACTAGCTGTATGACTTTCCTGTTTCCTTTTTTCATATGTAAAATAGAGAAATTAATAATAATACCATGATGAGTGAGTGTAACATTAAGATGTAGGACTCTAAAACCAACTATTTTGCAATCACTCAGAAGAGTGGGTTTTTGTATCAGGTTTAATTAATGACCTCTACATCCAAGACTCACTAGGAAAGGGACCTGAGGCTCCTTGCAGGATATTAGCCACTTGGTTTTCTCCTAAGTCTCTAGATTCAAATTAACATTAGTAGCTTAATAGTGTATTAATACAAAGCCACAGCCTACTTGATCTCCAGTTGCATTCTTCTTGCAGCTGAGTACTTACTTGTAGCAGTCATGGACTTGGTCCAAAAAAGCTCTTTGCAAAGAAAGTACTAAAAGCAGTGTGATTTCCTCGGCCTACTTCTCTTCCATTCAAGCACACTAACTTGCCAACTCAACAGAAACCTGTTCCTTCCTATTCTAGTGAAACAGCAGAAAATTTTGAACAGAAATATACAGCAGTAGGGTCTTCCTTTTCTTTCTCAAATTGAATGCTAGTGCATTTTAAATGCTTTCAGGATGAATCTTAAGTTGTTAGGGATTCTAAATTCTGTCTATGTATTTCTTGTTTGCCTTAACCTTAGGTTTCAGTTTATTTTTTATTCATATCTTTAGAGAGAAAAAAAAATTTATACAAAATATGGATTCCAAGTCCCAGACAGGAGATTCTGAAGAAACCAGTGCCCTTCAGGTTTTGTATTTTCCCTCATCAGCAATGGGAAAAGAGCAAAGATGGTTCTTCACTGTAGTTTAGGTGGCATATCTGTGGAATATTTCAATTCAGTTTTTACTGTGAGAAACACCATTCCTGAATATTCTGCTTATAAAAGCAATAAACATGATGTGTGTCTGGCTGATTTTTTTACCCTCTTTAACAGTAGGAAAGACTGCTGCTAGCTATAAGATATTAACATCTATAAATTATTTTGCTTTTTTGGTTGGGTGAAGTGAGTTGATTTATCATCTGTTATGGCCAAGAATACAGTTCTAGGCCAAGTATACAATTAGACACGGTCCATTTTCAAGTGCAAAGAACATGGAAAAAGAATAAAAATACAAGCTTGCAAATATATTTTTTATTCCAAATAAAGAGATCTAATTTAGGCCATAAGTGGGAGAGTCACAAATATCTATACCCTGCCAGCTCCATGAAAATTAAATTACAGAGTGATATTTGTATTTGGTAAATTCAACAGAGACCGTGGCAACAAAAAACGGATTCAGACTCCAATCTCTGAAATTTGATTTAGCAGAGTAAATTATTTGTCTGATTTCAGATTTATATGGTTTTTAATCTCTTTTTTGTCATTTTTTAAAATCCTGAACACCAGCTTAGTGTTTGTTTTGTTGTTATTGTTCTTTCTACATTTCTGATTAGTGACAAACTTTCTTAACAATCAAGGCAGTATGATCTTCATGTAAAAAAGAAATATGAGGGGGCGGAGTGCCTGCAGAATCTTCTTGTGCTCACACCTGGTCACCTGATATTTTCCCTACAGAGATGTACTGGCCTAAGGGCCATGTCATTTTGCAGAAGTTCTCCATGTCTGAAGTTCTGATGGCAAAACATCCCTCAACACTTCAGCGCTGCAGGCAGTGTCTCTTTGAGAGAATAACAATGTCTTAATCTCAGAACCTAGACTGTTGATACAGGAAGGCCTTGGATATAATTCTCTCATTTCAAAGATGAAGCAGTTAAGACCCAGTAAAGAAAAGTGACTTACCCAGGCTTATCTAATTTGTGGCAGAGCTGGCTCCAAAGCAGGCCTCCTGTTCCTAGTCCAGAATTTTTTTCCCATACTGTTTGGCCTTGGCAGGCTGTAATCAATTTTCACTTTTAAAGATACAATTTTTTTAACTTAGTTCCTCAAAAAAGAACACATTCTCAGAGCTTTGTGGCTTTGTGTCATTATCAAGAGATCAATATCACTCTTGAAAAGAAATTCAATAAAATGCTTTATCGAAGTTTCAGCCTCTTCTTGCCCGGGTCTCTTAAAATCCATTGAACATACTAGTTTTGTAAGGCATATTAACTAGCCAATTCTTACTAACAAGATATGCAAAAGAGAAGGATAACAGAAGGTGAAGAAGGTAATGAAGTTTCCCCAAATCCAATAGGGCCAGGAGTCTTAGGAACTTGGTGACGTATTTCCCATTTTACAGATTAGAGAGACTGAGTGATATTCCCAAGGATCTACTTGCATGGCAGAGTTAGGATCTCAACCTGAACCACTTTGATTACAAGCTCAAGCTCCTTGAGTCAAATATTTGTAAGTCAAGTACAAAGACAGGGGGAGGGTGTTCTTTAAAAAGATCGAACTACGACTTACAAAAACTCCTTTTTAAGCCTGTGACATAAAAATTTTCCCTATATTACTCCTCTGGTCCTCTGGCAATGTTCCCCGTGGATGAAGGTCAAGAACCTAAAAGACTTCTTCTAGTTATGTTGTTAATACATAAAGCAATGTTATTTAAACCTTTGGGTGCTTTTATTAGTCAGAGATATCACTGATTTTCTCTCCTACATAGGGAAATGTACACAAGGTCATGGGAGCCCTGGAAAAATATAAATTTTTCAGAGTAGCTCTATTCTTCTGGCGCCAGGGTGACTTTTGATTGGTCCCAGGAGGTCACCTTAGTCACATTTTAAGTTCATTTGTCATTCTCGGACTGCTCATCAGAAGAGACTAAGCATTAAACTCCAAGTAGTAAGTTGTGTACTATTGATTATTCATTTTAGGAAACATACCTTTATCAAATTTTTATAAGGTATGCAACAAATGGATAGCAGAAATGTTCCTGGAAAGATGAGTGCAAATCAAAATCTAGTTTAATTTTTTTTAATTCACTACTAATAATGACTCTCTAAAAATTAATAGTAATGACTCACAGTTATGTAGAGTTCAAGAGCTGACCAAATATTTTCATATACATAAATCTCATTTAATTCTCACAATCAACCATTCAGTAAAATTCAAATATTAAGTGACCGTTAATCTATCCTATGAATTGCGCTAGGCCCTGAGATACAAAAGAGATACAAAAATAAATAAGAAATAGCCCTGGCCTTCAAGGAATTCACCATTTTTATTATTATCATCTTATGTAACATAGTATGTAAGCAAAGCTTATAAGTTAGAATATACTTGCCCATTGAGTCCAGTTATATCCAGACTGAGACTGGAGTTGTTTGAAACCAAAATTTATTCTTGTCTTACCACATCAAACTTCTGCTTAGCTTCGGAGTAGAAATGTGAGGAAAGTGGCTGTGGATTTTTTAAGAAACAGTCTCCCTTAATATATTAGTTCTTAGTTTATGACTTTTATAAATCTGGGATTTTTAAAGGCAATGTGCACCCTTGTAATCTCTCTTGCTGTTACACAATGCTTTGCATTTCCAAGGTTAAAAGGAAAAGTTTTCAGCATATGTTTGCTTAAACAGAAACAGAATCCAAGTTATCATGTTCATGTATAATATTCAACTGAGCAATTCACAAGGTATAATTGTTAAACATGTGATTATATATTATCCTGGGACTCACAACTGAGATGAAGACTTGGGGAGAGTTTATGTGTGCAAAAGGAAGGTGATTAAAGGCTTAGACAAAGAGAAATTATGAAGAAAGGTTCAAGGAATTTGGCTTTAGGATGAGAGCTGAATAATATCTTGGTAACAATCTTCATGTACATGAGGAGTTATTATACCAGCTGTGTTTTACCTCTAGGGATGGAAGAAAATGAATTCAAACTGCAGCCCTAGGGATTTAGGTTAGCTCTGAAAAGCTATTTGCTGACAGGTGAGATTGTCTTACTGGAAAAGGATACCAGGGGAAGTTGTGGAATCTCCCTTAAAAAAAAAAAAAAAATATTTCTAATCTCTTTTTAAAGCTCAAATGTGACATGGCCCCAGGCAGAAAGGTGGACCAGATACATAGCACCTCAAGGTTCCTTTCATCCTAATGACTCTCTAACTATGATGATTTCAGCCACTAAAAACATCCTACCATGGCAAAAGCCCATTTGATGCTGAAGTTATAATACCTGAAGTTTCCCTTTTACTTTGCTAATAGTTCCATATAAACATTCCATATAGACAATAGCTTCAATTTATGGTTTTCCTCCAAATGTCAGCTAGAATCAATTTAGAGGTGTCTTGATCAATGTTTCTAAAGGTTAAAAGGCCAAATGTAGGAAAGTGCTAATATTTTGTAAACGGTTGTCCTCCTCACTCATTATTTCATTTTAATCCCAAACCATGGAGAACCCAGTAGAGATTATCATTATAAAGCTCTGAGATGATAATAGCTCCCTACAATTATCCCCATAAGCTTTTTCTCACCAAATTAAGTTGATACTGGACTTCAGAGGTTGCTCAGAAGCAAACTAAGCACAGCAGAGGGATTGGAAGGTATGGGATATGGTGAACCTAAGACATCACTCCATTCAGTTCATTTATTTGACAACAAAGAAATAGGCTCAGGATTGTTAAAAAATCAGTGCAGGATCATACAGGTTAGCAAAACACAAAGCTGAGATTAGAATTCAAGTCTTTTGACTCCTTATACAGTGACTATTTTATAAAGCATATTTTTCATATTAAAAGAACCAAAGCAAAAATGAATTTAAAAGTAATCATGTTTCCAAATATATCTAGATGCTAAAAGACTAGATAAACGACTTGAAATTCCTTTCTTGTGGAAACATCTGCCTTTTCTCTCCATGCTATGATAATGAAATCAGGAGGGAGGGATAGATTGGGAGTTTGGGATTGACATGTACACACTGCTTTATTGAAATTAGATCACCAACGAGGACCTACTGTATAGCACAGGGAACTCTGTTCAATATCCTATAATAACCTAAATGGGAAAAGAATTTGAAAAAGAATAGATACACGTATATGTATAACTGAATCACTTTGCTGTACACCTGAAACTAATACAACGTTCTTCATCAACTAGACTCCAATATAAAATAAAAATTTAAAAAAATCAGGTATCTTCCTGCATGGACAGACACATGTAACAGTTATTCCATTCATATGTGACTACCATATTCCATAAAATCCACATAAAATCCATGTCTTTTCTAATGGATTTGATAGATGCTCACTTGCCAATTTCCTCTAACTGTAAAGAGTAGGCTTTAGAGGCAGAAAAACAGGTTAATCTTGACTTTTCCAACTGCTAATATTTCTGTGGCCTTGGGCAAGTAACTTAACCTGTTTGTTTCCCCTTCTGCAAAATGAAGATTTACCTAGATTGACCAAGATATTGTTATGTTAAATGCTTAGCACAGGCCTGGCAAACACTAAGTGCTCAGTAAACTATAGGTGCTGCTGTTATTATTATTGTTACTATTATTATTATTCCCATATACTTCAACACTCAGAAAGTTACCCTGAGACCTGATGAGAAATACAGCCTTTCCATTAAGCATACAGATATAAAAGAGCTCTTTCTTAGGAAAACAATCTCCCATCCCCCAAAGCCATGAAATCCATGTCTTCAGAGTCAAAAGTTCAATTTAACTGACATTTTCTGCATTTCCTGAGGAGCCAGTATATGTCAGAGGCTCTACTGAGTGCTGTGGACATAAAAATGAAGGAAACAGTCATACTCCTCAAGGGTTTCATGGTCCAGAGTTTAAAAAAACAAATAGACAGATAAATACAATATGACAGGGCAAAGAGAGCAGAAAGGGCAGTATGGGATGAGAGGATGGGGGAGAATGGGGAAGGGTGTTGGGTGGAATTTGGAAAGGCTTGTCAGAAAATTCCATCACTTCAGCTGAGTCTAAATTTTAAGCAACAAGGCGATGGAGGTTCATGATCCCTGAATAGTTTTTTTAAAACTAAAATTTTGTAGGCTAAACTAAAAGAGGTCACTGATCAAATCTGTCCCTTATTTGTCTCATCTTAAGTCAGTTTGACAGAAAGGATTACAAAATATAAGCGTCTGAGAGAGAGAGAGAGAGAGACCGTTATTTCAGCACCACGCCTGGCACATCAGTAACTGTTTGCTGGGTAAATCTTTTTCAGTGAATCTGCAATTTGTTGGAGGTAATTATCAATAAAAGAAGGTCATTTTATTATCATCTTATTTTTACTAACACAACTCCTCAAAGATAATTATGCAGGTAATGTTCTCAAGTCCTCACTTCAGCTTCCATGTGGATTTTTTTTTTTAAGTATATTCTTCTACATTTGCCTTGCCTTATGCATTTTTTTTAAGATGTTGGGGGTAGGAGTTTATTAATTAATTTCTTTATTTTTGCTGTGTCGGGTCTTCATTTCTGTGCGAGGGCCTCCTCCAGTTGTGGCAAGCGGGGGTCACTCTTCATCGCGGTGCGCGGGCCTCTCACTATCACGGCCTCTCCTGTTGCAGAGCACAAGCTCCAGACGCGCAGGCTCAGTAGTTGTGGCTCACGGGCCCAGCCGCTCCGCGGCATGTGGGATCCTCCCAGACCAGGGCTCGAACCCGTGTCCCCTGCACTAGCAGGCAGATTCTCAACCACTGCGCCACCAGGGAAGCCCCTTCCATGTGGATTTTTATTCTTAACTTGACAAAAGGCAGACACTTTAAATAAAGGGGGTCATTATCAAAATCCTCAGGGTTTCTATTGACTGGATGATAACCTAATTATATGGCTCACATTTGTTTGGATGTGAGCTAGGATTCTTAATGTCCGCTAATTTTTAAATATGCACTGGTAAAAACATCTTACTTGTAATGTAACCCACAGGTCAGCATTATAAATAAGTTCTGAGACCTGTGGATATGTAGGAAAAATCACCTATACTCTATCACTCTTCTAAATAACCTCAGAGCAGATGATTAGATGTTTAAACTGTTAAATGCTCAAGATGACATAGCTCACAAAATGTATCAATATATAAGGTCGAATTGAATCTCTCCCCACAGGGCACTAGCCCCCTAGACCCTCATTTTAGTAGCTCCGCACACAATGCATAATATTTTTCATAATGTATACTGCATTACCATATAGGCAGGGTCACAGCAGCAATGAGATAAAAAGATTACATGGCAAGGTAAGTTCCAAGCAACATTCCTTTGAAATAACTTTCCTGAGATTATTTGAAAACACATTATGAATATAAACATCTTTTGACTCTTTGCTTTAACATGATAAGTAAAATGGGAAACAATTTACCTGATTAAACATATTGAAATATCTATATTTTGTTAGAATAAAAATACACTAGGGCTTCCCTGGTGGTGCAGTGGTTAAGAGTCCGCCTGCCGAGGCAGGGGGCACGGGTCCGTGCCCCGGTCCAGGAAGATCCCACATGCCGCGGAGCGGCTGTGCCCGTGAGCCATGGCCGCTGAGCCTGCGCGTCCGGAGCCTGTGCTCCGCAACGGGAGAGGCCACAGCAGTGAGAGGCCCGTGTACCGCAAAAAACAAACAAACAAAAAAATACACTAAAAAAAACCCAGTCACGACTTGATAATATTGATAATATTTATGCAGCACTTGATGCTTTGAGCTATAGAGTATCCATGTGAAGTATTATTATATTGTCGAAGAGGCTGACTTCATAGTGAAAATGCACTTTTAGCAAACAGGCTATGGGGCTTGTTCCCTTGGCAGAGAAATTTCCAAGTCAGCACTGACTCTTCTTCCATTCAGGACCACTTGTTACTAAGTGCTGTTAGTTCTGACCCCTTTGCTCTTGGTGAATTTATCTCCTCTCCATTTTAGGCAGGCAGCTTATCAGTTTGTGACTCTCATATTCTCATACCTAGAAGAGTGCCTGACAGATAGTAGGTGCTCAATAAATACTTTAAAACAAATGAATGAATTCCTATATCACCACATTATCCTATTTCCTCAAACCTCTCCTCCCACTTGTCTCTGAAAACGCCTAATTGGCATCATGAGCCAGATTTTCTATTCTCTCATGTACCTGACACACTGTTGCTTAACCAATTACACTAAAGCACAGACTTAATGGTTTTACTCCCTAGATTAAAGCATTTAAATGTCTCCTTTTTATTACAAACTCCTCACCCTGGCATTTAACATCTGTCACTAACGGCCCTAATCAAACTTTGACCAGATCCCAGCCTTCAGTTTCAAAATAAGATCCTTTGTATCATTCCTGTCACCCCTCAGACCATCTTGCCTATTTGACTGTGTTCATGCAGGTCCCTTGGCCCACATGGCTGCACCCACCATCTTTATCTGCTGAAATATCACCAGTCCTTCAGTATTTATGTGAAATGTTACTTCATTCCAGATGCACTGATCAGATACTATCATTTCATCTTATACACCTATCTTATTCTGCCTAGTAATATAGTTATATGTGGATCCATGTCTTATTCCCAGTATTCTAAGTTCTCTAAGTCCAACGACTGTATCTTATTGATACATAGCTTTTATCCTAAAGCATACAGTAAATGGTCAATACATATCTGCTAAGATAAAGGGAATCCAAAAGATAGGTCATAGGATCAAAAAATACTACCTCTTTGAACATATGGTGGGGAAAGCAGAGGATGAATGTAGTTTCAAAAATTGGGGTTTGAATCTTAGCCCTGCCTTTACAAGATGAGTAGCTCAGGCAAGCTTTTTTATTTTTCCTTTTAACCTGACTGAAGCCGTCTCCTCATCTATAAAATGATGACAATTACTTTATCAAACTCACAGAGTTGTCTGCCAGACAAAGTGAAAAATGGAAGAGATGTTTTGTAAACTTCAAATGTTATAAAGATTCAGCAGTTTTCCAATTGTATGCCATGTAACTTGTTGGCTCAAAAGGAATGGAAGCTACCTGGTAATTTTGAGTCCTTTCCTGCCTTTCCTGGTGGAGAATGAGGACTGGGTATGCATAAGAACAGAAATAGAGAACATTCTCCTTCTGCCAGAAGTCCAATTGGCCAGCAGAGGAAAAAATCAGAATTTGGACACATATTTTTAACATTAATGCTCAGCTAGGTCACTAAATTATTATGTTACAGCCTGTAGAAAGATTCCCTATAATAAATTATTTTGAGGCTTAGAGTTTATCATATTTTTAATGTATTAAGCTGACAAAGTAGCTTAAAAAAAAAACATTGCCAAGGGTTTTCTTTTTCCTCCTCTGCTTCCTCTTGTGTATTTTCTTTTTGCTAAATTCATTAAAAAAAAAAACAACGATAAGAGTCTGTCATTTTCCTTGGAAAATACTGTAGCTCTACTGTGCTCATGTCATGGTTTTGGGGCACTTATTTAGAGCTCGACACAAAATACTGTGTATAGTGTAGAGACCAGGAGGAAAGGGTGCTGGTAACTAAGCAGGATGGTTAGACCAGTCCTGCCCCCAGGGAAAGACATTTCCCAGGCCACTTTCTGCCTCAGATATCCCCGATGGTAAGAGACAAGCCGGATGCAGGTTATGATATCTGAGTACCCTGGACGAATGTGGCTCACTGAGATATAATCTGATTTTAGAAGGGCTTATCCAACTCACATTCCTCGTCTGAGGCTTTCCCACATTTCTGGATAGCTGATGACATTTTAATAATTTTTTTAAGTGCAGGGAAGGAGACAAAGTCTGTCCATTATCTGAGAAAATATAACAGCTACGTCTTTGGAGTGAGGACTGGGGTCTGAATCAGTGTTTTTCTGTTTCTTCATTTCATTTTTATGCAGGTTTACTAGACACTCTGGACTGGTTTGAAACCTCGCAATGACGTCAATGGGGCAGAGAAATTGGAGCAGCAGAGACAGCTGCAATGCAGCAAGTCTACTGAGGTTTTATTCTTTTCTCCCAGGATGACATCTGAGACAGATATTATCAATCAAACCCTCCTGGCTCAGCACCAAATCAAAGGCACTTTATCATTCAAAGCAGTAAAAGCTGCAATTAGATGATCTGCTCAGCTTTTTCCCTAGGAATATCTTGTTCACGACAATTAATAATGCAATTAAACCTAAATTAAACAAGAAAATGTGTACTAAAATATTTAATTTAAATATGGGATTTCTTTCCTTTAATGGTTCAATTATCAAATTATTAAAGATCACTCTCTACATATATTTTGTATAAAAAATTCAAAACAAAGTAGTACCTCTTTTGAAAATACTAATAAAAGCCAAATAATAAACTGTAGCCTGTTTCCAAATGTCCAAATGTCCAGGAAAAAAATGTAGGTACATAAATAGCAAAGCTTTACTATCATTTAGAAAACAACAAACAACAACAAAAACCCAGGGACAGTTTACAGGAAGGAAACCAGTGCTCTGCGAATTAACATTTCTTTCAAAAACATTCAAAATAAAACCAAAAGGAAGAAAACCGGAGCCAACTGCTTTTTTGTTTGTTAAGCACAACGTATTATTTACTGACTTTTCAAGCGTCTCTTCTTGGGAATTGTCTTCCTTGCCTGAGTATAAAATAGCATATTGAAATCTGAAAAAGTACAGCACTTAATCTAATTATATAGTTTTAAAGTAAAGGTCTTCATTCTGTCTGTCTGTCTGTCTGTCTCTCTTTTTAAAGAAGAAAACTTTAAACTACTAAGGACACCCAAGGCTAATCTTAGCAAATCTAACTAATAAACATCCTTAGAACAGATTTTTTTTTTTTCAAAGTTGCCTAGAAGAGCTAGGCGTAGAACATGCCCACCAGAAGGAAGAATACAAAACTGACTGCTATCCTGTCTCGCCTTGCTTTCTGGAGTGTTTGTTGGCAAACACAATGCTGGTGAAAAAAATAAGTGCAAAGTGGACTAGAGAGAAAACTGGGGGTAAAAATCAGGGAGAAAATACCAATGTCAGTCTCAAGGTGATGTAGCCAAACTGAATGGGATTCAAAGTCATTTAGTCTAGAAAGGCAAACTGGCCAAATACAAGAAATATAGAAAACAATATTCTTCAGCAACGGTCTTTTATCCAGGAAGCATCATCAGCTCACTCAATGTTATCACACTAGGTAATATTATATATGATGTATATTTCTCTATCTTAATAACAGATTCCAAAACTAGGAAAGGCCATGATGCAGGAGACTTACTATTTTAATGAGGAATAAAAAAGAGGACATGTGTTAAGTCAGCACTAAGAGCTTAGTTTAGCTAGAATAACAAATATCTTGCCAATCAGTCATGTTTACCCAAGTGTAGGGTACCAAAAGTTCTCTTTATTATTTAGATTTAAACAATAAGTTCCTTTTTTCCAGCCTTTTTCATCCATTTAGCTGTGAAATAGACAATAAATCATAGCTAACGCTATGAAATACCTTGTACATTATTTACAAAGCTTCCTAACTGATCCAGCCCTAAAGTTTCTCCCACCACGAGATCCATCATTCCTTTATCCATTCCTTTCAGTCAGCATAATGGTAATAACATGGGCACTGAGGCCTGTGGATGTGGGTTTATATCCTAGCTCCATCTAGATACGTGTCCTTGAATAACTCAATCTGCAAAATAATAATGAAATGAAATGACACATGAATAAACATTTGTAGGCATTCTAAATGTGATAGCTATTATTTTTAGATGTTTGTTTAAAATGTGTATTATTGTGCTTCAGTGCCAAGTACTGTGCTATGCAGTCAAAACACACACACACATGTGCATGCGCACACACAGAAAATAACACAAAATGCACAGGGTAAACCAAGCTAGCAACTTGAGAATCATTCTTACCTTCCCGTCTAATCACCACTACCACTACCAACAAAAGCAGAGTAGGGCCCTTTCACAGCTGTCAGAAATGTCTTCTCAGCCACAATGTGCCAAACCTTGCCAATGTCATAAACAAGCAAGTAATAGAAGTTCTAGAATCAGATTCAGATTTAAAATCTACACATTCTGAGTGTCCTCAGTTCTTCTAAGGAATGTATAGCCTACCATTTCAATCCAGAAATCGCAGGGATGCCAGAAGTGAGAGCCCATTTCAGCCCATGCAGGAAGTTAATCACTTACTGACAACTACCGTTGTCCAAATGACCTGAGCATCCTGGATCATTTACTCATTCATTTAGCAAATGTTGATTGACAACTGTGTCATCCTAGACACTGCAAATTCAATGGTGAACAAACAGGTTAGTTCACTTTTATTGAGCATCTGCTGTGGTATGCTTCTTTCCTTCTAATACTTTTTTTTTTTTTTTTTTATGGTACGCGGGCCTCTCACCGCCGCGGCCTCTCCTGCTGCAGAGCACAGGCTCCGGACGCACAGGCCCAGCGGCCATGGCCCACGGGCCCAGCCACTCCGCAGCACGTGGGATCCTTCCAGATCGGGGCACGAACCCGCATCCCCCACATCGGCAGGCGGACCCCCAACCACTGTGCCACCAGGGAAGCCCCCCTTCTAATACATATTGATGTGTAAGCAGCCCATGACGGAGGGCCCTTTTTGTCACTGGCGAGATCTCACTCTCACGCCATCCTACTGGGTCTTCTTCTCCATGTAATTTCTAGTTCTGTGTGCAGTTCCTACCCTCCCCTGTATCCTGTGTTCTAATACAAAGTGTAGTCTCACTGTCTCTTGCCAGATTAAGGAGAAAAGGATTTCTTTAAGCAGGCAGAGCAGGCACCTAGATAGTCTGGCATTGGCCATTCACCATTTGATGGTATTTTGATATTAAAAAAATATGTACTGGGTGAGTTTCCCTGGTAAGGTTGGCAAACACTAATGAATAATTGACTTGGAATTAATCAAAGCAGTAAAGAATGAAAGTGAATTTTTTTCTGACAGGTGATTGACAGGCAGAAACTAAGTATTGAGCATAAATGCTTCATTTTCCAAACTTAATTATAAGGTCCTTGAGGGTCTTTCCCTTATTTACATCAGTTTCAGCACACAGTATACCTCATATAGTACCTCCTTGTCCACAGTATTATTACCATAAAAATTTGTGGACTGTTGCTTTTGGAAGCAATTAAAATATTTTCAGTTGAAAGTACCAAATATGTTTAAGTAAACTGGGAAACAAATACTATTTTTCTGTTAATAAAGGCCACAAAGGAATTTAAATATATTCACTAAATAAAATGTAAATATGTATAAATTTATAAATTAAAAATTAAAAGCACTGTCGTTAGCAATCAAGAAATCAATACTTATACAAATTGTCTTTATTATGTGGTAGAAAGAGTAAGAGTTTTAGAACATACAGACGAGAGTTTGTGTCCAAATGCTGTTCATGATATGCTTCATGAAAATGGGAAAATTAATACCATCTAAGTCTCAATTTTTAATAAAGGGATGATAGCTTATCCAGTAGTTTATTATGAAGAATAAATGAGTATGTATAAAGTATCCTAAACTGGCATAGAGTAAATATTTAATATTTTTAAGTGATATACTATAACTTTTTCCTATTTTGAGGTTTTTGGGGGCACAGGGAAAACTGTTACATGGAAATTTCAGAATATGTCACTATAGTGAGTTTTTTCAAATAATATATAAGAGAATAAGAGATGCATAGATAATCTTTCTTTTACTGTATTTAAAAAAATTAATTGTAGGCATTGTGAGATTTTATAGTATTTTAAAGTCTGAATTATAATTTCAAGACTGGTCCTTTGTATCACAGAAAGTGATTTTTAACTATATGACTAAACTTTGGGGGTTTTCACAGCAACATAATGCCTACTGATGCTTGTGACAACTCTTCCAAAGCTCTGTTTACTGAACCATCATGGCACCCCACCTTTAAGAAAGGCATTCCTGTTGCTTACTCAGAAATAGCACCAAAGGCCTACACTAAATATCCTTGAACAGGGTTTCCTAAGATGACACAGAGCCTGAGTATTTATTATCTGGCTTCAACATGCTATGGACGCAAGCCAAAACTTGACTTATTCCTGTCTGCAGCTTATGATACTTCTCAATGACAAAAAGATCTCCCAGGGCTTTAAAACTCTGCTGCCACAGAGTGAAGTTTTGTTTTAAAATAAAATCCTCTTTTGGGTCAAGTATTCACAAGGAGAGAAGAAGATCAAAGACCAAGGCTTGTCCGAGGCTTGTTTCTCCAAAATCACTTGAACTCATGGAGGTGCATAAGTCCCAAGTCACAGAATTACAACTCAAACATGCACACACACACATACACACATGCAGTCTTTTAACAAATATTTATTGAGCATTTACTGTGTGCTAGACACTGTTCTGCACATGTAAGATATATTCATTAACCAAACAGACAAAATACCCTGCCCTTATGGAGTTCACATTCCACCTTGGAGTATGGGGTGAGGTGGGAAAAATGGGGGAAGAAACTATAACAATACACATAAGCCACAGTGTAGACTTTATCTTTCCCTGGACCAGTCACGCCCATATCTCTTATCATTCCTTTGCATTTTCTTTGCTCTCTACCTGGAATGCCTCCTTTGTCATCCTGCTAGACCAAGGTCAAATATCACCTCCTCTGTGAAGTCTATGCTAGCTCTCCTTGGGGCCTCATGGAGCTTTATTATAGCTCTTCTATGGCATTTCTCAGATTGTCTTCTAATTGACATGTGTCTGTCTCTCTCAGTGGCAGACAAGCTCCTCCAAGGCAGGAACCTAGCAAAGACTAATTCTTAGTAAGTGTTGTATCACCAGGGCCACCCAGTACAGAGCATAATCAAGTAGCACCCTCAATGAATATTCAGTTAAAGACTGAATGCAGTTTTATTCTATAATAAAGAAAAGAAAGATTAATTGTGAGGTTAGCTATGACTAGGATGTTTCCTTGCACACAATCCACACCAAAGTTTGGCTAATACACAACTTTAAGAAAGATTATTCTTGAAATCGAACTATTTTATGTGAAATATAACAGCATTATTTAACTAACAGCTGATTCAGCAGGCACGGTAATTCAAAAGCAAACTTTTAATTAGTTGATAAAAATAACCTTGATAGAAATACTAATTTTATGGCTTGCTTATCTTTTTTTTT
This sequence comes from Mesoplodon densirostris, assembly GCF_025265405.1. Taxonomy (NCBI): domain Eukaryota; kingdom Metazoa; phylum Chordata; class Mammalia; order Artiodactyla; family Ziphiidae; genus Mesoplodon; species Mesoplodon densirostris. The sequence goes on along the minus strand of NC_082662.1, from coordinate 58,615,140 downwards.
TTTTGATTCTCTTTTTTTCTAATTTGAAGCTTTTTTCTTTACTTTTATTTATTTATTTATTTATATTATTTTTGGCTGCACTGTCTTCGTTGCTGTGCACGGGCTTTCTCTAGTTGCGGCAAGCAGGGGTTACTATTCATTGTGGTGTGCTGGCTTCTCATTGCGGTAGCCTCTCTTGTTGCCGAACACGGGCTCTAGGCACACGGGCTTCAGTAGTTGCAGCACATGGCCTCAGTAGTTGTGGCTCGAGGGCTCTAGAGCACAGGCTCAGTAGCTGTGGCTCACGGGCTTAGTTGCTCTGTGGCATGTGGGATCTTCCAGGACCAAGGATTGAACCCCTGTCCCCTGCATTGGCAGGCGGATTCTTAACCACTGTGCCACCAGGGAAGTCTGGCTTGATTATCTTTTAAAATGCTTAATTTTATCTGTGCTATAATCATTTAGATAAGTTGAGTTAAGATGTTTATTTTCTTCAACCTTCTAATTATCACAGGAAAATTAAATTACTGTGTTACTCTAAGAAGGAAGTCTTAGCCCTCTAACTTACTGTGATTGGCACAGTGGAGATTACTTTGGGGAGCTGCAATTTAAGGCAGGGGATATTCCAAGAGAGGATGTCCTCGTAGGCTTTAGAAAGTGTCTACGCCCCACTGAGGTATTAGATCTGTGGTTCTGTAGGCTGGACCCTCTCAAGACATTATCTATCAGATTAGCTTTTCTTCAGTCTATCTTCAGCTCAGAGAACATTGCGTTCTTCGTTGATTCAGCTTTGCAATCAAAGAGGAAGCTGCATTTCTGATACAGAGGAAGGTATTAGGAGCAAGCTAACATCCCTTCCGGCAATCAACTCTCAGGGTAATGTTAGGTCTTCTACTAAACAGATAGCTGGAGCCATCTGCCTTTAACCAGCGTATAATACGAAGCACTACGTAGCTATTGATACTAAATAAGAATGTCTTCCTTCTTTATCTTTTCTCTACTGACTTTTCAAGGAAATAATCTCATGGGAAAGGTTAATTTCTCTGCCCCAAATTTGAGGCAAACACATTCACACTTCTCTTGCATAGGCCCAACACTTAGCTTCATGCTGATAACAGCAAATATGTGATGATAGATAGAGTACACTTACTTAGAAGCGTGTACTTTTGCTTGAGCAGGCTGTATGCAGTTCCTTTAAATAGCATAGGAAGGAAGAAGTAATGTAATTCTTCAAATATTATATACACTTTTCCTCATTAAAGTAGGCTCACAGGCATTCACTCATACTGCTTGTGCTATGGTGAAAGTCTCAAGAGTAGGATAATGTCTATAACACAGAGAAAATTATGAATATATTTTTTGGAAGTCTTGGGTGTTTATATTCCAGCTAAATAAATTAGTTGTTGATTGAAATGAGTTTTTCTGCTCTCTGTACCTATCAGTGACTACCAGTAGAAGATAATGTATTTGAATTTTTGTGAGTATTCAAATTTTACTGTTTTTTAATTTAATCACAGGGACCTGGTCATGGGCACATTTTTTCCTTTTGGGTAATTAAAGCAAAGGGCCTTCTCTGAGCTAAAAAAAAGGAGTATCTTTCACAACATAATTGCACACAGGACTGTAACCTAATGGTGGTCAAAAATCAGCTCTTGAACGTTAGTTTCTGTGTGGTGTTTAGCAGTGACAAATACACTCTGTCAGGCTCTATAGATTTTCTATCTATTGTTTCAAAGAATAAACAAGTATTTACTGATTTCTGGAAACATTTACAAATCTGTAACTTAGCTTCTAATATGATTACCTTGGGAGCCAGCACAGTTTCAAGTTAAGCCCATAATCCCACCTACTAAACATACTAAATGTAGGTGTGCCCTGTTTTAAGGAACCATGCAGTACAAAATATATGTTTACATAAAACAAATAAATTGGGAAGTAATTTTACTATAAAAAGAATTCTTCTGGGCCTCCCTGGTGGCACAAGTGGTTGAGAGTCCGCCTGCCGATGCAGGGGATACGGGTTCGTGCCCCGGTCTGGGAGGATCCCATATGCCGCGGAGCGGCTGGGCCCGTGAGCCATGGCCGCTGAGCCTGCGCGTCCGGAGCCTGCGCGTCCGGAGCCTGTGCTCCGCAACGGGGGAGGCCACAACAGTGAGAGGCCCGCATACCGCAAAAAAAAAAAAAAAAAAAAAAAAAAAAAAAAAAAAGAATTCTTCTTGCTAAAGGATTTCCTCTAGGGTTCCTTTAAAGTTTAGTTCTTCTAGTGCTTTTAAGTGATGTTTATGTATAATTAAACATTGAAATTGTAGAGCTCAATTTTATTTTCTCACTGAATTCATCATTAGCTATAGCTCAATTGGAAAAAAAATGTCAATAAAATAACTAAAAAAAATTATGTAAGTCAAACGAGCCCAACTAGAAAAAATAACTTTACACTTAACTCTTAAGGAATTGATAAAAAGAGATAAATCTTATCAGGTAGAGGGCCTATAAGTGTACTCTAGGCAGCTTTCCAAGCCTTTAGCTGTTGAACCTTGAAAACATTTTAATTGAACAATTTAATTGTGAGGTTCCATTTTGATCATTGCAAATTGCCATCAAAGAGTTGACCGAGCCATTGGGTCACCTCGAAGATTCTTATACACACAAATAGACTTTTGTGGGTTTAGTAGCACTTGCCTGAATTTTTTTTTTTGCCTGAATTTTTTCCTCTAAAAATATTGAGAATAGAATACTACTCTACTTCTATGAAAGCCCCCTTTGCTTTCGTAGAAAACACTCAAACCAGTCTCTGCTTCCAGACTGGTGCCACACAGTGGTCTATGGCCTTCCCTGCTTTAAGACCCTTAATGGTCCCTCGTAGTTTGGGGGATAAAGTTGAAATTATGAGGGCTTATCTAGCCCTATTTGTCTTTTCTGCATCATCTCAGGCATCCACTTCCCTTCTTATGATTTGGAACAGCAACAGCTTTTCCCCAAATGAATCATGCTCAGCTATGTTACACCTGGAAGTTCTTTCTTCTGATTCTCTGTCTAGCTTTGGCCTACTTATCCATCAGAATTCTAGTTATGAATCACTTCCTTTATGCCCCCATCTGATATAGGTGAAGCCAAAGCAGGCTAAACATACATTATTGTTTTAACACATTGATTTATAATCAGTGATTTATTTGTGGGTTTACTCTATCTGATAGTTACACAACTTTAGATCCCAGAAGCCTAGAGCAGTACTTAGTACATAGTAAGTGCTCAATAAATGTATGCTGGAAAGATGAATGAATCAACCATATCAATGGATAAGTGGAATTTTTAAAAAGTTAATTTGAACAGCATACCATGACTAAAAATATCCCCTGGATTTTCAACAAAATGCTAACCAATTTATAAATATGTGAAGGTGATGAGATAAGGAGTAAAGAGGCTAATATTTGTTGAGTTAATTATTTGGACTAGGCACTGTGCTACTTTTCATCTCATTTAAATACCACAGACACATAATACCTATATCATTTTTCATATTTCATTCTTATTATAACTTAGAGTTATTGAGAGTTTCATATGTGCCAGTAACTGTGTTAAGTGATTCACATCATGTCACTTAATTGTCACAGCATTTCAAGGGAAGCATTATAACTTCATTTACAAACAAGAAAATTAGCGCTCTGACCTGCCCAAGCTCATAGAGTTTGTAAACAATGAAACTGAGATCTTCACTCACACTGATCTGGTTCTCTAGGCAGTGTTTATTTCATCGAAACAACATCACATCACCCAAATTGTTTTTCAGAGGTCTATGAAGATATTAATAGGTTGCTCCGCTCCCCAAAAAAGTTTTACGGTTAGATAAGTTTAAAATACTTTTTCCCTTTTTAAACATATCCTTTTTTAGAAATTCGCAATGACATTAGTTGCTGTATATCACAGCTCTGAAAGCATTAAGAAACCTGCGTAACTATCTAACCAAGTGTTTTCAAGTTTTAAGAAACTGCCTCCTTTCCATTTCTTCACAGACCACTAACATTACACCCCATAAAGTTCATGACTGCCTTCAACTGAAGTTATATTAAAATAGGGTAAAAGGGATTCTTTTGGACCCCAACCTCTTTTGAATTCCATTCTTGATGGGAAGGTTAGAAATTCTAAGTTCCTTTTCCTTTCATGACCCCTTTATTTTCAATTGACCCTAGCAAAAAATATAAGATCAGGAAAAGTTTTGGTCTGATTTATGAGAACTAATTATGCTCAAAATTGAAAGTATTTTTCTTCTCTGATTTACTCATCAATACCACCAGAAGTATTTGTTGAATGAACTGCCTGAAACCTATGCTACACACTGGGCAAAAAATTATGCCAGCTGTAATTTCTGTCCTCTGGAAGCCTTGGCATTCAGAGAGTTGGAAAATGAAATCTCCAAATAAGCAATGCCTATGTTTAAAATGTATGCTCATATTCCACTGTTTTGATGTATATGTCAATCTGGGACTGTGAGATGCTACCAGGCTAAATCAGTGTAAAATCACACAAATCACTGCTTGGTTCTAGTTTGTGATGCCCATTGTCTCCCATGTACCCAGAATTCCATGTTTCTTATTGTCTTAATTCTCAAAATGAAGACAGTTCATAGACAACAAAATATTTTAAAAATGCAAAGTAGTTTACCTCTCTTCCACAGCTCTAAACAACAAGATTTTTAAAAATATTCAACTATTCATTAGCCACATAAAAATACATATTTGAGAATGGTTAAAATAATCTTTACAATTTGTAGTAACTGCTCATTACCTTATAGTTCTTTTTGTACAAGTCTAATAAAGGAAAGCTTTTCAGAAAGTCTTACTTTAAATTTCAAGTTGAGAAAAGTGAATATCATTCACAAATTTTACCAAGGCCTGAGGAAACAGATAATTTATTCTTACAGAAAAATTTCACCCAATTCACTATCTACTCCTATAACCTAAAAAAAAAAAAAGGTAATGTAAAGAACTTTTAATATATGAAGGTACTCAAAGTATTTTTCCTAAAAAAGTCACACAATTTTACAAAGCATAACATTTTCCCGTTGTTTTGTTTATATTTATTTCTTATTATTCAGTGATTTTAAATATGAAACCATGTCTCAGCTCTGTTCCTGAACTGTCAGATGAAGTTTGTTGTTCACAGTGTTACCAACACCTACCATATCCATGAATGTCTCCGGGGAAGAGGTAAATCTCCAACATGCAGCATCCTGAAGGGCTGGTGCTGTCTCAGTATCCCAGCACTCAGGAACTTAGTTCATTTTCATTAATTTCCCTGTGTTCTTGAGGCCACATAGTTATTGCTTAGCTCTTTGTCCTTTTAATTTTCTTTCCGATGGCATGCCACTTCCCATTGCAGAGTAGATATCATTTTCGATATGAATACAAATGACTTAGCAATCAACATGTAAGCATTCAACTGGAACATCATCAGTAGTATCCTTTAGACATCAAATGAGAAAATCGATTTGGAGTCACATCTGAATGATAGCTTCCCATGGTGCGTGGAGCATTTCTTCCAATTTACCTCAGAAAAGGAAAGCATTTGAGTTTCTAAAATTGTTGAAAAATCTCCCTTTAAACAGTATCCTCTGTTTTCTCCCTCATTTTGCATTTTCTCCTCCATGCCTGGTGATGTGTCAGCATGTTTTCGGGTTTTCTTTTAACTGAGGTAGTGATCAGATTAATCAAATACAATTCTCTCTCCTTCTACCTTTTGCTTTGCGTTTGGAGCTATCAAAACTCCTGTCTGACTCGTTCTGCATTGTTTAGCCCATTCGGGGCACGATGAAAGAACACCTAACACACAGGGTCAGATTTCCTGAATGACATATGTTAGACCACAACAAAGGAGAAAACCCTAGAGAGATTATAAGTCCTTTTCATCGCAGGAGATTACAGAGCAAAGAAAATGTCTATGTTACACAAAGAAATAACAGCGTGACTGGAATAACAAATTCTACTTTGCCCAGGTTTGGGATCAACGTCCCTGACTGCTCTAAGCATGCTGGTGTGCATTTAAACTCCCACCTCTAGCCCAGGAAGACCTGCCTTTAAGCAGATACAATAGCCCTTAACAGCCACAAGGATCATCATAAACACCGCACAGAAGTAAACAGGTTCAAAGATCCTCAGATCCTGAAGAGCTAAAGGCATCTTCCAGAGTGACAAATTATACCCCAAAGACATTCAACAGGAAAGACAAGGGTCTCAGCATTCTGGATCTCTGAGTGGAATGTGATCATGGCTACAGCTCACAGTGACAAACACTGGTTTACAATCAAATGAGACATGTCTGCATGGCTTCCCCTTTGCCTCTTATTATAGGACTTAGTCTTATTTAACGTCCTTCTGGATCCTGATAATCCTGTATTTTAACTGGGTCTGTGCTACTAAAGGGATATCCAGTTTCTTTACTTCAGATTTGCCTCCACATTTCAACTTCCTAAACCTCACTATGTCCCAGAGAAGCTGACCTTAAGATAGGACTCATTTTATGCAATGGCAGCAACAGGCATGAATTTATATATAAAAGGTATATATATATATATATATATATATATATATATATATATATATATATATATATATATATTCACAGGTGATCAAAACTTAGACATGAAAACCAGTTTTCTAACTCGACTTCCTCTTGTGTTCTGGCCCCGCTACAGTCTATTGTCAAAATAGTAGCCAGGGTAGTTCTTTAAAAACCTAACTCAGGTTACATCATTCATCAGCTGAACACCTTCCAGTTGTTCCCCCTTTCATTCAAAGCGAGAGATAAAGTCCTTATAATGATGTATGAGGCCCTAGTACAAATCCCCAAGATCTCCCTAACCCCACTGCTCACTAGGCGTTCCCTTCCTCACTCTACTTGAGCTTGTGCTGGTCCTTTGCTTTGTCTAGAACATGCCAGGCATGCTTCTGCCTCAGGGAGTTTTCAATGGTTATTCTCTCTGCCTAAGATGCTCTTCCCCAGTTCCCTCTCTGGCCCAGGCCCACACTTCCTTAAGTCATTGCTCAAATGTCCCCTTATTACTGAGACCTCCCCTGACCACTCCTAACCTGACACTCTCTTTACCTTGCTTTATTATTTTTGTGCACAGCATTCATCACCTTCTCACATACCTAATTTATTTATTGTTAGCATCATCTGTATCCTCGCACTAGAAGTGACTGCAAGAGAAACAAGATTCCTGGTGTTTTATTGTCAGTGCCTACTTTAGTGCCTAGTTCACAGGCTTACAGCTCACAAAAAAAGAAGGTAGTTGGTCGAGTTCATAATTAAATAGAAGTTTTTAAGAAAATAATATTTTGGGTCAGGATGAATGTTCCAATAACTCTCCTACAGGAAAAAGTTTTATTTTCTTTTGTGGTTTAGGGAGCAATATAATTGTTGAGAAGGACTAAACAGAAGAGAGAGGCATTGGGGAATGTAGTTCATTTAATACAATAGGGCAGCATGATGATTTTGAAAATGCTAAAAAGGATTGTTTTTAGATTATGAAGGAAATATAAAATTAGCGAAGGCTATATGGGAAGACTTTGATAAGGGGAATTTTAAAGATATATGCCTAATTCACTACCACAACTACCACAAGAGACTATGCTTTTACTCTTGGAAATAGGAAAAAAAGCAACTTATATTCTTTTTCAATTCCATAGGATTATCAAAAAGCTTAAGTTCCTTTTTCTTTAATAACAGCTTTATTGAAATATAATTCACATGCCATAAAATTCAACTTTATCAAGTGTCCAATTTGATAGTTTTTAGCATATTCACAGTCATGCAACCATCACCACCATCAATTTTAGAACATTTTCATCATCCGAAAAAGAAATCCCATCTCCATTACCTTGCCCCTAGCCCCTAGCAACCAATAACCTACTTTCTGTTGCTATGGATTTGCCTATTCTGAACATTTCATATAAATGGAATCATATAATATGTGACTTTTTTCACTTACCATAAAGTTTTTAAGGTCCATTCATGTTGTAGCATGTATCAGTACTTCATTCCATTTTATTGCTAAAAAATATTCCATTTTATGCATATATCACATAAATGAATATATGTTGATTACCATTTTAGTTGTTTCCACTTTTTGGCTATTATGTATGAATAATGCTTCTATGAACACTCAAATACAAGTTTTTGTGTAAATGTATGTTTGCATTTTTCCTGGATATACACCTAGGAGTGAAATTGCTGGATCATATCATAACTCTATGTTTTACATTTTGAGGAACAGTCAAATTATTTCCAAAGTGGCCACACCATTTTTCAATGTCATCAACAATATCTGAGGGTTCCCCTCCTACACTGGTGGTGGGAATGTAAATTGGTGGAGCCACTATGGAGAACAGTTTGGAAGTTCCTTAAAAACTAAAAATAGAGCTACCATATGATCTGAGATCCCACTTTTGGGCATATTTCTGGAGAAAACTATAATTTGAAAAGATACATGCACCCCAATGTTCATAGCAGCACTATTTACAATAGCCAAGCCATGGTAGCAATCTAAATGTCCATCAACAGAAGAATGGATAAAGAAGATATGGTACATATATACAATGGAATATTACTCAGCCATAAAAAAGGATGAATTAATGCCATTTGAAGCAACATGGATGGACCTAGAGATGACCATACTAAGTGAAGGAAGTCAGATAGAGAAAGACAAATATCATGTGATATCACTTATAGATACAAATGAACTTACTTATAAAACAGAAATAAACTCACAGACATAGAAAACTAACTTATGATTACCAAAAGGGAATGGTAGGGGGAGGTCTAAATTAAAAATTTGAGATTAAAATATATACACTACTATATATGGAGTAGATAACCAACAAGGACCTACTGTATAGCACAGGGAATATCTTATAATAACCTATAATAGAAAAGAATCTAAAAAAGAATATATAGAGATATATTCTATATCTATGTCCATGTATGCATAACTGAATCACTTTGCTGTACACCTGAAACAAACACAACATTCTAAAACAACTGTATTTCAATAACAATTTTTTTTTAAAATGTCTGTGGATTCCAATTTCTTTACACCCTCTCCAACATTTGTTATTGTCTGTCTTTGCTATAGCCATTTTAATGGATGTGAAGTGTTATCTCATTGTGGTTTTGATTTGCTTTTCTGTAATAACTAATGATGTTGAGAATATTTTCATGGGGTTATTGGCCATTTTTGTATTTTCTTCTGAGAAATGTCCATTAAATATTTTGCCCATTTTTAAATTGGATTATTTGGCTTTTTATTGTTGAGTTTCAAAAATTCTTCATATATTCTGGAAATAACTCCCTTAACAGATATATAATTTGCAAATATTATCTCCCATTCTAATGATTATCTTTTCATTTCTTAATGGTATCCTTGGAAGCACAAAAGTTTATGATCTCAATGAAGCCCAAGGACATAATTAACAAGATAGAGTGGTAGCACAGGGATTCAAATGCAAGTTAAAGAAACTAAGTCTGAGAGACAGCTTGCTTATGGTCACTCATCTAGAAGAACCCAGAGTCAGGGCCCAAACCTAAATCCTCTGACTCTGTATTTCATGTGCAGTATGTCAAGCTGCCTATAACAGATATTGTTGGTCTTCTCATAAAAGCTGAACTACTGGTAGTAGAAAGTCCTCACAATGGGGAAAAAAAAAAGAGTATACATATGAAATACATTACTCTAGGATTATGTCTGCAAAATGGATTTCTTTTGGATTTCTACTAATGCATGTTTGCTGATGGAGTGGATCCCAGTTTCCAGCTGAGAGGGCTGGACAACATCAGGAAATAAATGGAAGAAAAGTGATGGCAGAGACTTGCATACTTATAGACCAACACATCCTAAGATTTGTTCTTAAAGTTCAAAAGGAGGAAAAGCAACAGGGAAAACAAATGTTATCTGATAGCACAAAGACATGTAGGCCATCCATCAACAGCTAATAGCACGAAAGACACCAAACAACTTTGCCTGAGCAGGCCATTTTTCTTTTAGTAATAAGTCACGCACCAGTGCCGGGTGGAGATATTCCCAGGCTGGCGTGGAAAATCTGAAGTGTGATGGGCAGCTGGACAGCCTTTAACTACTTAAATAGGGCAGCACTTATCTTTTCACTAATTTTTAACCTCACTAGTTTTAAATGACGTTTAAAAAAATTATTTTACTCAGAAACAATTTTACATGCTGAAACATGATTTTATTAGTTCAAGTATCTTACAATAAATGTGGCTCTGAACAAAATCTTATGGGCTAAGGAATTTGAAAAGTTATTTCCAAGCCATCTCCTAACATGGGTATTTCTCTGATATAAAAACTTAGAATCTATACTATTTGACCTAGAAATAGTAAAAGCAAAAATAATGATTAACAGTAGTAATAAGCAATAATTATTATTACTTATAAGCAATAATTAGTATTACTTATTAACATTAATTAGTTACTACTATTATTATTTTTACATTAGTAATAATAGTATTATTTTAAGTGATAGTGATGAGATTAATGATAACAATGATAATAATACCTTTTACATAGTACTTTGGAGTTTACAAAATGCTTTCACATATATTGTTGCATTTAATCTTCATCACAACCTTCTAGGGTTGAGTATCCTATCTTCATTTTATAGATAAGGAAACTGAGATCCAGATTCAGTCTCAACAAACATCAGTGTATCAGGTGTATGCTAGGTATTGCCACCCAAGCAATCTTATCTACCACTCACAACACCATTTGAGGAAGGTATTGTTAATTCTGCAGATGAATCTCAGGGAGAATTAAAATTTGCCCAATTCTATAGCTAGTAGGAAGCAGTAAAGAAATTTGAGCACAATTTTTTTTTTGACTCCAAAGTTAGGCTCTTCTAGTAAGAAACCATAACTCCTGAGAATGTTTATAAATTAAATTTTTGACAAAAAGTTTTCATGGTGATTATAAAGATGGGAAGTTGTATTTTGCATCTGAACCTCAATAAGAAAAACAACAATGGCAATAAAAATAAAAATGGTTTACATTCCTTGAATACTTACTATATGTCAAACATTGGGTTAAGTAAGCACTTTGAACTTATTATCATTTAATCCATATAGCATCCCTATATTATTACCTCTGTTTAAAATGTTGAAAACTGAAACTAAGAGAAGTTTCAATAACCTACCTATGACCCCAGTATGGTTAATTGACTTCAAGTCACGTTGAATTGGGTCTTCTGTTTCTCACAAACAAAAACACAATAGGTAATTCATCTATCCATTATCCTAATGATTGGTAATCCCTTAATTCATTTCTCAGTTTATCTTAGGTCCAGCACCAGTCGTCCATGCACTATGACTGGAAGCCAGTATAGACTAGGCAGCAAGCTGAGATCTGTAGTTACAGAACAGAGAGAAGCTAGCTGGCTTACCCGAGATCTGATATATGCTCTAACAAAATATACCGGCTCTGTTAGATACTAATCCCAGATGGCAGCATCGACAGACTGTGGAACAGCTGCTTTCCCTTGCCTGGAAGCCACAGATTGTTAGATTCTGTGTGTGTGTGTGTAAGAGAGATTAAAGTGTCACCGGGATGATAGAAAGCAAAGTAGGCAAGTCCATGAACCTTACTGCTAAAGAACCTTGTGAAAACACAGCTTGTCCTGTGCATTAGTTTTCAATTAAGGATAAAGTAAGGCCATAGAAAATTCTTAGTGCCTCAAGACCATTTTGTACTATAAAAGTGTGGAACTTTCAAGGGCTTTCCTGGTGGCGCAGTGGTTGAGAGTCCGCCTGCCGCGGCAGGGAACACGGGTTCGTGCCCCGGTCCGGGAAGATCCCACATGCTGCGGAGCGGCTGGGCCCATGAGCCGTAGCCGCTGGACCTATGCGTCCAGAGTCTGTGCTCCACAACTAGAGAGACCACAACAGTTAGAGGCCTGCGTACCGCAAGAAAAAAAAAAAAAAAAAAAAAACAGTGTAGAGCTTCCAAAGACCCTCACGATACCAACACTGACTAGAGCACTTTTTTTTTTCAGCAGTAAAAGTTCTTGGATTAAAACTAGATTCGATGAATACCTACTTGGCATTGATAAGTACCCACATTGGTTGTGATGAGTGTTAAGGGCTTTACATGGCTTCTCATTTAATTCTCCAAAGAAGCTTATATAATTTGATATCATTAACTCCATTTTAAAGATAGTGGAATCAAAGATGAACGAGATTAAGTTATATGCTGGGGTCACAAAACTTGTGGGCAAACTTAGGAATTCAGCCTAGATATATTTGGCTTTAAAGCCCTTGCTCTGTGCTATCTGAAGCCTGAGTAGAATATTTGCCACCACTTATTAGCTGTGTGTCCCAGGATGAGTCATCGATATCATTGAGCCTCAGGATCTTCATCTTTAAACACAAATAATAACAGAGTTGCTGTGATGATGAAAGACAAATAGGTAAAATATAAATAATAATACTACCAACTTCATAGTTTTTGGTAGATAACTTAAACAGAAAGTTTGCAATGAAAACCCCTGGTAGACAATAAGATACCATATAAATATGAATTTAAAAATAATATGAGCTTCTGTGACTAAGAGATTCTAAAAAGATGAATTGATTTTCTTATTCAAAGAATTGAGTGTTAAACCAGAAACATACTCAGAGTAAGATTATCCTGATACTTTAGACTTGGGTAATTATCAAAAGGCTGGGAAGACAATTTCCCAGCACCCAGTCTAAGAACACATTCCAAAGAAAACAAAGGCTATTCTGTGTGCCTGTGTGTGTGTTTCTATTCAGGTTTGCATGCCTGTTCCTGTTTGTGCATGTCGGTGCTAACATGAGCTTTACCACATTGATTTTGCCTCTCAGTGTGGTCATCTGGAGCAGTCCAGATGTTCTGTGGGAGTTGTCAAGCACCCAATTTGAATGCCAAAAAAAAAGGTGCTTACAGCAACCATTCCAAAATAATGTGTTTCCAAGATTTGGGAGTATGTATTATAATTTTCAAGAAAAAAAATAAGAAATCTTTTTCATCTTTCAAAAGATTGGTTGCACCTGAATATTTTAAAATTCCTTCCGGACAGCGCACGCATGTCCTTTAGGATTCGACTCTGATCTGGAAATAATAATCTATTGATGTTCTGACAGCGCCGCTCTGGAATTATTGCTGGATGGCTGGAAGCCAACTTGGCTTCTGATCATGAAGGCTAAGGGAGAACCTCCTCCTGATGACTCTTTGTTTTCATATTTAAATAAACCTTAGAGGTAAAATCAGTATAATTAGATCTTCAGAGGCACTAAGATCTTTAGAAAACTTTTCATGAAAAAAAAAAAATCTCAGAGGTCACTGAATCCAACTTGATCATTTTGCAAATAAAGAAACTTAAACAGAAACTTGTGTAGGGCCACTTGAGTAGTTAGAAATTGTTTTCTATAACTATAGTAGATATTTGTCTCCATCAAAAAACAAAAGAACAACAGCAATAACAAATCCCTAAGTTGTGTTAAACTGTTGGCTGAGTGCTAACTCCGTTAGGAGGGTAGAAAGCTTTGGCAATGTGGTGTGGTGGACAACAGAGGAGGAGGCAATGCTTAGATACCCATAGACCTGAATTCAAATCTCATTTTGCCACTTAACAAGTTAGCAAATAATTTAATTTCTCTGTACCTTAAAGAAAGGTTCTCATCTATAACATGGAGATAATACACTGTACTATTTAGTGTCAAAATTTTAAAATCTAAGAATTCCTTTTTTGTTTTAGGGTGCTTTTTCTGCCACTCTTGGCACTGTGCCTAAATCATCACAGTGGCGCATTGGTGTGAGGTGACTCTTAGCCAGTGGAATGCTACTGATGTTCCTTTCACAAGCCCACACCACACCAACCCAAACTGCAATTTACATAATTGCTCTAATATGATGCATCTTCATTTATCTAGAAGAATCTGAAACCAAGGTTCTCAAATGTTTCCTCAGAATATTCTGGAGATATCACAAAATAGAAAGATGATCACTTTTTATAAGCCTTTGGGTTAGGGAAAAAGTACTCAAACTCTAGTAAAAATATTTATATTCAAGTCTCATTCCCTCATTCAACAAATATTTTTTGGGTACCTTGAAATAATACAGCACTTGGACTTACGTTCTAGTGAGGAAAAGAGGGACTACAACGAATTAAGCAAGTATATAATATACTGACAGGTAAGTGAATAAGAAAAAATAAAGTGGGTTAAGGGACATGGAATTGTCAGGGAGGGATTACCTTTGAGTAGAATCAGAAGAAATTCAGGTAGTGAATCATGGGAAAATGTGGTAAAAGAATATTCCAAACAGGACTAGTAAGTACAAATACCTTAAGTTAGAAATAAGCTTGGAAAGGCAGAAGCTAGATCATGTAGACCTCATAGGTTCTAAAAGAGACTGTGAATTTTAATTAGAATGAGAAAGGAACCCACTAGATGGTTTTACATTTGAAAGGACTACTCTGGCTGTTCAGTGGAGAACAGACTATAAAAAGGGGAGAGAAAGGAAGCAGAGAGCCAGTTAGAAGGGTATTTTGGAAGTCCAGGCTGGTGATAACGGTGGCTTTGCCTAGTTTGGTAGAGGTAGAGATGGTAATAAGTAGTCGGATTGCAGGTAATATTTGGAAGGTAGAGTCAATAAGACTTACTGACTGATGAAATGCTGGGCCTGAAGAGAGGCGTTAAGGATGACATCTAGGTTATTGGCTAGGGCACCTGGATGAATTTTGTACCACTTCCCAAGAAGGGGAGCACTGGCATTAGAGCAGGATTTTCCAGAGTTCTGCTTTAGGAGCTGTTAGCTTGAGATGCTTATCTAGAGAGAATTAAGAAGACTCTTGGATACACAAGTTTGGAGCCTCAGGGAGCAAACTGGGTTGAAGATATGAATGTGGGAGTCACCAGTTTGCAGACGATATTAAAAACCAGGATCTGGTTGAGATCGCCTTGGGAGTATAGACAGAGACAAGAGGAGAGACAAGACCTGACAGTGGGCCACTTAGAAGTCTGGAGGAGGAGGAGGCAGTGAGTAGCTGGGAAACCAGGGCAATATACTGTGTTTAAAGCCAAGTGAAGGAGGGAGTGAATAGATAAGATGTAGGTTCCTAATTACCTTGATAAAAGCAACTTCAGTGGAGTTGTGGGAATGAAAACCAGATCTGAGTTGGCTGAGGAAAGAATGTCAGATGAGAAAGTAGAGACAGTGACAGCTTTGCTATAAAAGAGAAGACACATAAGGTTTGTTTCTGATGGGGAACATGAGGTCCAGAGAGGGACTCTTAAGGATGGAGATATTATAGAATGTTTACACTCTGAAGATAATGGTCCAATGGAGATTGAGAAATTGAAGTTTAAATGACATAATGTGAGTGTGCTTTGTAAATCAGAAAACACTATACAAGTTTCAGGTGTTTAGTAATTTGATGTAATTAAACATTTACAGTCTAACCTTTCATAACTCACATCTCACAAAACATTGCATCATATCCCTTTTATAAATATTTATGATGACATCATAAACACTCTCCTGACTACTTCTTGTTTGTGTTCAACTCACAAGAGTTGCTTTGTTAGTCACAATAATAGCTATTGAGTTTGAGAAAAGATGAAACTGTTCATGTGCCAATGAACTTATCCTTTTAAGGTCCTTTCATTCACTCATTCTTACTGGATCTGAAGCCAGATAAAAACACAAATGCCACTTTTTAATCCACTCTAATAAGAACATACCAAATGCCTACTACTTAGAAGGCAATAGTAAGTTGTGTGAGATTTACACATTAGTTAAATCATTTAGACATCTTATCAACCTGTCTCTAAGACCCATCTTCACTCTGTCTCATACATTGCATTTCTATTGATTCTTCCATGTACAAAGGCAAGGACATGGAACACTATAGTATATTTCATGAGTGACTTTGGCTTTGTAAAGCATCAAGTACAAGAAATTGAGCAGGAGCAGAAAATAAAGCTGGAGAAGTAGGCAATAAATATCCTCATACGAATTTGGATGATAAATGTCATTAATAATTTTTAACACGGAATATCATGGTTTGATTGGTGTTTTGGAATGATTGAAGGTGGATTAGAAGAGGATGAGTGAGAAGTAAGGTGTCAGGACTTCATTTAGCCATGCATTCAATGTCTGGAGTACCTACAGCATGCCAGGAATTGTGTGACATTCTGGGGAAACCACCAAGAAAAAAATGTGACTCTGCCTTAGTGGTAATAACTATATTACATATATATTTTAAAAGAAATAAATACCTAGAATAAGGTATAATGTGTATTAGAACATACATATATAATAAATAGCATACTGGTAATAATCGACAGATAGGTAACTACAATGTATGATCAACTCTTGGTTATATTATGGAAAATGAACCAATCTGTGGATCAACCTGCTAAGAATTAATTTGAAAAATACATTTGTGGAAAAATTTAAATTCGTATGAACCAGAGGGTATCTATTTGGAGGCATATATTTTTGAAGCTGAAAAGTCATAAGGTAGTGAGTGTCTAGGGTAGCCATGATGTGTCATGTGAAATTGTGAGAGAGGAGAAATTATAGGTAAGCAGAAGACATGAGAAAAGAGAAGAGACATGTAGGGCTGGAGGAGCAAGAGGAAAATGGAACAAGTCTACAGAGGAGACATCATGAAAAATAGAGAGCTCATTCAGCTAATGAGAAAGAAACAGATAAGAGCATAAGACTCCAAAGGCATCTTGGCTTCAGCTCCAATCTAGATGCACCTTGAAAACTCCAGCCCTATTACTTGAGAAAACTTGCGTAGGTCTGCATTCCTTGCAGACCTACACAGGACTTGGAAAAAATACTTTGTTGGCTGTCTTTACTAGCTGATAACTTTGAGCAAAGGCAAAGGGTGGAGGATGGGAGAGACAAGCATGGGAAGATGTTTATGTTCTCAGTTCATGCAGAAATAAAAGATATTTTGAAAGCATTTTTTTTTATATAAATGAAGCATGTGTAGCCACTTTTACATTCAACAAATGCTTCGAGAAAAAATCCTGCCAGCTAACAGTGTTTCAGATTGTGTTTCATAGAACAAAGAAAAGAGCATGTTTAGTTCACAAGGTACTTTATCCATGAATGAAAGCAAAAAGTGGACAACAGCAAAAAGCAGGATCAAGGATGGCCCCAGGCACAAAAGTGGTTTCTTTAAGGATCTGTTTTTTACACTTCCTCCATCTCTTCCCTTCGATTCCCTTTCATAAAGCCTGTCCCCTAAATGTGCTCAGGGCTCATTCTATCAAAGAACCACTTAGTCATACCAGGAACCCTTACAGAGCATCCCACTATGTGTTTGGTACTATGCTAGATGCTGGGGTAACAGAGGTGAAAAACCCTTTCTTTTCCTTTAAGAGCTCAGTCTAGTGGGGAGTTTGGGCAAATATCAAACAGGTAAACAATAGAGGATGGAAAAAAGATGTTGTAATAGGCAGAGTGCTGTGGGGACCCAGGGGAGAAGCCCCTAACTCCTCAGGGTGGTGGCGGCCTTCAGAGAGGGCCATTTAGCTGCCTTAAAGGAGGAGATGATACAGAGGTAAAGAAGGAAGAGAAAGGAATTTGAAAACGATATCAGGACATGTATTAAATAATGTCTCCCAGGTACATCTGGAGATTGGATAATTCCAAACCCAAATGAATGGATTCCCAATGGTGGCATATCAAGCATTACAGCATCTTAGCAACAGAGCTATTTTTGGATCAGTTGACTTCTTTGATGCCCCTCAGATCACACCACACACATTATTCCTTTACAGGTTTTATGAGGACAGAGTTTCCAGCCCACTACCAGCCGGCTGTCTGCTCTGGTTAATGTCTGTATGTAGGAGGATTAAGGTGAGGAGATGCTGAGGGGAAAGTGATTACACTTCTACAGCAGGAAGTGATTCAGTTCAACAAACACTTATGGATACCTACAGGTTACTTATTCGCTCCCCCCACTAGACTATGTAATCTCAGAGTGCTGAAAACTTGTCTAATTGATCTTTACATACCCTGGCAGTTAGCATAGGACCTGGCACAGAGTACGTATAAAGATTGGTGCATGAAGGAAAGCTCTACACCCTGTAGAGAAGATAAAAATTTGATACAAAACAAAACAAAAAAGCATAAGATTCTTGACTCCCTCAAGCCACAGAAGAGGGGAGTGGTTGCCATGAATACATTTTAGAATAATGCAAAGCAAAGTAAGGTGACTGAACTGCCAGGAAATTTGTTGGGGCTTCAGGAGAGGGAGAGATGATATTTAAACAGGAAAGCAGCCAAGATTTGGGAAGGCAAAGGGTATTTGCCTGGGGTCTAAGGGATAAATGGAGGAATTTGATAGCTGGGATAGAGAAGGAGAAAGACTCTAGAGTAGGTATGGGGGGACCAGCAAGGCAGAGAAGTGTGGCATTCCATTAAAGCATGATTATTAGCCCGGTGTGGGGCATAAAGTGGCCTGGAAAATTGTGAAGTAGGAGAGCGAGGCAGGCCCATGTGCCAAAGACCTTGTAATGATTCGTTTTATGGATCAACCCGGCTAGGCTACAGAATCAATATTTAATCAAACACTAATCTATGTGTCTCTGAGAAGGTGTTTAGTAGATGTGGTTAACACCTACAATCAGTTACTTTAAGTAAAGGAGATTACTCTCAATAGTGTGGGTGGGGCCTCATCCAGTCAGTCAAAGCCCTTAAGGGTGAAAACAGGTTTCCCAGAAGATGAAATCCTGCCTCAAGGCTGGCTGCAGCACTAACACCTGCCTGATTTTCCAGTCTTCTATTTCAGTCTTAAGACTGTAACATCAATCCAGCCTGGGTTTCTAGCCTGCTAGCCTGCCCTACAAATTTGAACTTGCCAGCCCCCATAATCATGTGAGCCAATTCCTTAAAAAAAAGTCTCTCTCTCTCTTGCTTCTGTTTCTCTGGAGAACCCTGACTGATACAAACCCCAAATGTCAATGTTAAAAAGCACAGACCTTGCTTAGGTAGCAGTCATGTATTGTCATTGCTGCTACAGGCAGTGCCACCACTCCATCTGCTCCCTTTGTCTTGTGATAGAGGGAGAATATAAGAAATACTAAATGTATTGGGAACTCCACAGTGATCCTGAGTTTCCCATATTCCAAGGCATTTAAGTAAACAGCACTGGGAATAGCTTCCAGGTACAGAAAATAAAACTTGTCACTGAAAAGCTTCTAAAATGGATTTCCCCTCTCCTAGTATCAAGCAGTGTTGTGATGATCCACAGAATCCCTAAACACAGCTCTGTCACACCAAAAATCTTCAAGTGTAATTATGTTTCAAAACACAACAGATTTGTTTTTGTATTTTCAAAAAGAGATGTCATCCAAATAGATTTTTATCATCTCTATTTTCTACAGCTACTTTGAGGCTTTTATGGTGCCTTTTTACTGAAGGGTTCAAAATGTGCTACTGACATTATAATATTAGTTTGTCATTCAGCTGAGTTAGCTTCAATGAGCATTTATCAGTATCACACCAGGTGCTGTGAGAAACACAGAGAAGTACAATAACATCTCAGCTACTCACAATGCTAGGGGAAAACCTCATTCTGGATAGTGAATCTATTAGTTTAACAAATATTAGTTTAACAAATATTTGTCGAATGTTTACTATGTGACAGGTACTCTACTAGATTTGAGATAAAGAGATGAATCAAACATGGTTACTGCCATCAATTATTTATAGTACATGAGAATAACAGATTAACAAAAATACTCAGATTTGTTAGATGCTCTTCACTGATATTTTATTTAGGAACATAAACAGTCTTTATTGTGATAGATGCAAAAATCCTTAACAAAATACTAGTAAACTGAATCCAACAATACATAAAAAGGATCATTCACCAGGATCCAGTTGGGTTCATTTCAGTGTTGCAAGGATGGTTCAACATATGCAAATCAACCAGTGTGATACTCCACATCAACAAAATGATAGACAAAAACCACATGATTATCTCAGTAGACACAGAAAAAGCATTTGACAAAATTCAACATCCATTCATGATAAAAACTCTCACTAAAGTGGGTATAAAGGAAACATATCTCAACATAATAAAAGCCATTTACAATAAACCCACAACCAATATAATACTCAATGGTGAAAAGCTGAAAGCCTTCCTGCTAAATTCAGGAATAAGACAAGAATGCCTACTCTCACTACTTCTATTCAACATAGTATTGGAAGTCCTAGCCACAGCAATCAGACAAGAAAAAGAAATAAAAGTATCCAAATTGGAAGGGAGGAGGCAATACTGTCACTATTTGCAGATGACATGATACTATATATAGAGAACCCTAAAGTCTCCACACAAAACCTATTAGAAGTAATAAAAGAGTTCAGTAAGGTATCAGGATACAAGACTAATATACAGAAATCTGTTGCATTTCTTTACACTAACAATAAAATATCAGAAATAGAAAGTAAAAAAAAAATCCTGTTTAAAATCACATCAAAAAATAAAATACTGGACTTCCCTGGTAGTGCAGTGGTTAAGAATCTGCCTGCCAATGCAGGGGACATGGGTTCAAGCCCTGGTCCAGGAAGATCCCACATGCTGCGGAGCAACTAAGCCCAGGCATCACTACTGAACCTGCGCTCTAGAGCCCACGAGCCCCAACTACTGAGTTCACATGCCACAACCACTGAAGCCTGCACACCTAGAGCCTGTGCTCTGCAACAAGAGAAGCCCCCAGTTGCTGCAACTAGAGAAAGCCCACACACAGCAACAAAGACCTGAGGCAGCCAAAAATAAAAAAAAAACAAACAAACAATAAAATAATTAGGAATAAACTTAACCAAGGTGGTGAAAGGCCTATATGCTAAAAACTATAAAACGCTGATAAAGGAAAATGAAGATGATTCAAGGAAATGGAAAGATAGTCCATGCTCTTGGATTGGAAGAATTAATTTGTGAAAATGACCATACTACCCAAAGCAGTCTACAGATTTAACGTAATCCCTATCAAATTACCCACAGAACTAGAACAAATAATCCTAAAATTTATATGGAACCACAAAAGACCCAGAATTGCTGAAGCAATCCTCAGGAAAAAGAACAAAGGTGGAGGCATAACCCTCCCAGATTTCAGACAATACTACAAAGTTACAGTAATCAAAACAGCATGGTATTGGCACAAAAACAGACATATGGATCAGTGAAACGGAATAGAGAGCCTAGAATTAAACCCACACTCCTATGGTTATCTTTGACAAAGGAGGTAAGAATATACAATGGAGAAAAGACAGTCTCTTCAGCAAGTGGTATTGGGAAAGCTGGACAGCCTCATGTATCAATAAATCAATGAAGTTAGAACACACCCTCTTACCATACACAAAAATAAACTCAAAATGGTTTAAAGACTTAAATATAAGACATGATACCCTAAAACTCATAGAAGAGAACATAGGCAAAACATTCTTGAACATAAATCATAGCACTATTTTCTTAGGTCAGTCTCCCAAGGCAAAAGAAATAAAAGCAAAAATAAACAAGTGGGACCTAATTAAACTTAAGCTTTTGAACAGCAAAGGAAACCATCAACAAATCAAACAGACAACCTATGGAATGGGAGAAAATACATGCAAATGATGTGACCAACAAGAGATTAATATACAAATAGCTCATACAACAAAAGAAGATGTCATATGTATCATAATGGAGTATTACTCAGCCATAAAAAAGAATGAGACACTGTCATTTGCAGCAACATGGATGGACCTAGAGAATATTATACTTGGTGAAGTAAGTCAGACAGAGAAAGACAAATATTATATGATATCACTCATACATGGAATCTAAAAAATAATACAAATGACTCTATATACAAAACAGAAACAGCCTTACAGACATAGAAAAAAAAAACTTATGATTATCAAAGGGGAAAGGAATGGGGCATGAAGGATAAATTAGGAGTATGGGATTAACAGATACAAACTACTACACATAAAATAGATAAGCAACAAGGATTTACTGTGTAGCACAGGGAACTACATTCAATATCTTGTAATAACCTAAAATGGAAAATAATCTGAAAAAAATATATATATATAACTGAATCACTTTGCTGTACCCCTGAAACTAACACAATGTTATAAATCTCCTAAACTTCAATTTAAAAAAAGAGAACTAGTACCCAGTTTTCAATGGGAAGATTTTCTTCCAAATGCCATTTACCATATAAAATAAAGAATAAAACATATTTTATTGTTTTTTAAAAAGTCTTTATTGTGAAAGTGACACTTGATGTGAGTCTTAAACCATGAGTAGGTGTTTGGCAACTGCACAAGACTGAAGCAAGGAGGGAGCAGGGATGAATAAAGGCATAGTCTATTGTGGGTAGTGGGAACTTTGTGAACAAAGTCATGAAGTGAGAAGGGCTTTAACTTCTGGGAAACTGAATATAACAGTTAATTGAGATTGTATTATATACTTAACATAGTGCCTAGAAGAGAATTACTATTATTATCATTAGTTCAGCACAGATGATACTTACAGTGTGACAGAAATAGTGGCAAGAGATGGGTGAAACCAGAGAGGTTAAGCAAGTTCCCCATGGAAGAGTCACGAACCAAGGTAAAGAGATTAAATTTTAACATGCAAGCAATGGGGAATCACTTCAGCTCCAGCTACCTTAGCTTTCTAACTGTTTTTGAAAAACCAGTCAAATTCCAGTATGTCTTCACTGTTAAATTAACACAAGTCCTTATCAAGCCCTTCTAAAAAAATTAAGTAAAATAAAAGAAGAAGAAACACTTTCCAACTCATTCTATGAAGCCAGTACCACCCTAATTTCAAAACCACACAAAGATATCACCCAAAAAGAAAATTATAGGCCAATATCCCTTATGAATATAGATGCAAAAATTCTCAACAACATAGTAGAAAACTGAATTCTGCAACATATAAAAAGAGATAGACATCATGACCAAGTGGAATTTAACCTAGGAATCCAAGGTTGGTTTAACATATAAAAATCAATTAATATAATATACAATATTCATAAAATGAAGGATAAAACCCATGTGATCATCTCAAAAAAGGCAGTAAAAGCATATGACAAATTCCAACGTCCTTTCATGGTATAAACACTCAATAAACTAGGAATAGAAGGAAACTTCCTCAATTTATGAAAAACCCACAGCTATCTTCATATTTAACAGAATGATTTCCCCTTACAATTGGGAACAATAAAAGGATGTCTGCTCTTACCACTTCTGTTCAATACTGTACTGGAGGTTTTAGTCAGTACAATTAGGCAAGAAAAAGAAATAAAAGGCACCATGATTGGAAAGAAAGAAGTAGAAACATTTCTATTTGGTGAAGACTTGATCTGGTAAATAGAAAATCTTAAGGAATCCACTAGAAAACTATTAGAGCTAATAAATGAGTTCTGCAAGGTTTTGGAATATAAGATGAATATACAGAAATCAACTGTATTTCTACACACTAGCAATAAACAATCAGAAAATGAAATTAAGAGAACAATTTCATTTACAATGGCATCAAAAAGAATAAAATGTTTAGGAATAAATTAGATCAAGTGATATGGTCTGAATGTTTGCATCCTCCCAAAATTCATATGTTGACATCCTAACCCTCAAATGTGATGGTATTACTAAGTGGGCCCTTTAGGAGGTGCTTACATCATGAGGGTGAGGTTATCATGAATGGGATTAGTGTCATGTAAAAGAGGCTCCAGAGTGACCTCTAGCTTCTTCTACCATGTGAGGACACCGTGAGAAGGTGCTGGCTATGAACAAGGACATGGACCCTCACAAGAAAACAACCATGCTGGCACCTTGGACTTCCCAGCCTCCAGAATTGTGAGCAATAAACTTCTGTTGTTTATAAACCACCCAGTTGGTGATATTTTGTCATAGTAGCCTTAACAGACTAAGACACCAAGGAAGTGTAAGACCTGTATTCTGAAAACTATGAAGGGTTGCTTTAAAAAATTAAAGAATTAAATAAGTAGAAAGACATCCCAAGTTTACTGATTGGAAAACTGAACATTGTTAAGATGACAATACTCCCTAAAGTGACCTACAAATTCAGTGCAATCCCTATCAAAATCCCAATGGCCCTTTTTCTTTCTCACATAAATAGAAAAGCTGATTCTAAAATTTGTATAAAATTCCAAGGGATTTCACATAGCCAAAAACAGCCTTGAAAAAGAAAGTTGGAGGATTCACAGTTCCTGATTTCAAAACTTAACTGGTATGATATCGCTTATATGTGGAAGCTAAAAAAGTGATACAAATAAACTTGTTTACAAAACAGAAATAGATTCAGAGACATATAAAACAAACATATGGTCACCAAATTGGGGGGGTGTAAATTTGGAGTTTGGGATTAAAATACACAACAGTACTATATATAAATTAGATAATCAACAAGGACCTACTGTATAGCACAAGGAACCATACTCAATATCTTGTAATAACCTTTAATGGAACCTACATATATATATGACTGAATCACTTTGCTGTACACCTGAAACTAACACAACATTGTAAATCAACTGTATTTCAATAAAACTGAAAAACAAAATAAAACAAAATTTTAAAGTCTAACAGGATTAGGAATAAGGCTAACTTCTTAAGTGCTGTGTACTGACCAAACAAATCTATAGAATAAATTGTGTTAAATGTCATAAAAAAAAAAAACTTAACTTGTAATCAAGACAGCGTGGTGTTAGCATAAGGACAGACATATAGATCAGCGGAATAGAATTGAGAATCCAGAAATAAACTGATGAATCTATGGTTAATTGATTTTCTACAAGGATGTCAAAGACAGTTCAGTGTGGGAAAGAATAGTCTTTTCAACAAATGGTGTTGAGAAAACTGGCTATCCACATTTAAAATAATAAAGTTGGACCCCTACCTAAGATCTATTCAAAAGTTAACTCAAAATGTGTCATAGACCTAAATATAAAAGCCAAAAATTTAAATTTTCAAAATAAAACACAGGAGTAAATCTTCATGACCTTAGTTTCAGAAATGGTTTCTTAGATATGACACCAAAAGCATAAGCGATAATAGAGAAAAATAGAAATTTGACTACATCAAAATTAATGTGGTACAAATGATATCATCAAGAAAGTGAAAAGACAAACAGAATGGGAGAAACTATTTTCAAATCTTATAACTGATAACTGGATATATCTGTGCTTGGAATAAAGAACTCAATTAAAGAACAACTCATTTAAAAAGATATTTCACAAAAAATTATATACAAATTACCATAAGCACATAAAAAGATACCATCATTATTAAAGAGAGATGAACATCAAAACACAATTAGATACTACTTACTCCTACTAGGATAGCTAAAATAATGAAGACAGGCAATAACAAGTGTTGGTGAGGATGTGAAGATATCGGAACCCTCATTCACGTCCAGTGGGATTATAAAAACGGTGCAGCCACTTTGGAAATGTTTGGCAATTTCTCAAAAAGTTCTTGTATGACCTAACAATCCCCCTCCTAGTTATATACTTGCATATGAATGTTTCTCATTACTCATGAGAGCCAAAAATTACAAACAACCCAAATGTCCATCTATTGCTGAATGGCTAAACAAAATGTGGTATATCCATACAATGGAATATTATTCAGTAATAAAAAGAAATGAAGTGTCAATACATGCTACAACATAAATGAATCTGAAAACATTATATTAAGTGAAAGATGCTAGTCACAAAAGACCACACATACTGTATAACATCATTTATATGAAATGTCCAGAGTAGGCAAATCCATAGAGGTAGAGAGTAAATTAATGGTTGCCTAGAGCTGAAGAGAGTGGGATTGGAGAGTGAATGCTAATGGAGAGTAAATGCTAACACAGGGTGTATTTTGGGGGTGATGGAATATTTTAAACTTAGATTTTGGTGATAATTGCAAATTATGTGAATATACTAAAATGATTCAACTGTATACTTTATAAGGATACATTTATGGCAAGTGACTTATATATCAATAAAGATGTTAAAAACAACAAACATATGCTGAAGTCAGATATGGAAGCTACTATGGGAGACAGAATTGTCATAGAAAGTTTAAAGGAAGAAGGGGATGTCAGCAACCCTGAAAAATAGGCAAGATTTGGACATAAGGGAGCAGGTCACAGAAAATTCCATGGGGAAGCTGGTGCAAATTTTTTTTTTTAATGATACAGATATGATAGCCATCCCCCAAAGAGGAGAAAACATATTTATTCTCATTTCTATTGTCCTTCTGCAAAACTTGGTAGGGTGATTTTGGTACACTGCAAATAATTCTAGCCTCGAATGATAGAGTAATGAAAATCATTAGATACCTGTCAGGACAGAGCTCCTACTACAAGTCAGACTTTTTCATTCTAGTTTCTCTTCCTGAGTGATTTAAAACAGTTCCATGTGGAATGCCAAGAAGCAGAATAAAGTAGGTAAGAAGTAGGTAAGAAATACCTGCCTGGAAGCACTCTATTACTGCCATCTATAATTTGTTCATTCCATCCTGAAGTTTGACTGAATCCAAGCTGACAAGAAGAATTACCCGATATAGAAAAAAGCTTTTACTCTGAACCAGATATTTGAACCAGAAAAGACAAGGTGTTATGTGTGGATCTTGAAATTGTGTGGTTATTGAGAGGAAAGCATGAATGTGGGAATGTGGAAGGTATCTAGGGTCACGGATGGTGCATTGTTGATGTACCAGTGGGCATGGGTTCATGTTCCCCCTCCCAGTTCTGCCATGAACTAACAACATTATCCTGAGCAAGTTGACCCTCAACCTCCAATCCATCCTCTGCAAAATGGCAGTATTTCCCAACTTATGATATTGTAGAGAGGGTCAGAAACGATAAATGTTAACTAGCTCAACAAATCTTTATTGAGAATCTACTTGAAACTATGACATGATGAATTTTAAGTTGTCTTTGACTTCAAGAAGCTCACAGTCTAGTGTGAGAGCACTTTCTAAAGTATAATATACTGACCAAACTTAGATGCTATTTTTGTTTTTCTTCCACATGAGTTATTCCTTCTCACACAAACTGGCTCAATTAGGCTTCACAGCCTGTCCACCTATGTCAAAGCTGTTGGCTGGTTCATTAATGTAGACTGGAGAGCATGCACTCACAAATCAAAAAAGGTTGAATTTCCAGGCCCTGGAGTTGCACACAGCAAGTCAGCAGAGAAGTCATCCTTAGTGTTTACCCCTAATTTTTAGTGTGCAATGGGTATAAAGAAGTATAGGATTTTAAACATGGTAAGTTTTTCTGGGGCATTAATTTGCCTCTATGGTAAACAATTTAAAACATGATTTATAACTTAGACATATATTAGAATAGAGTCAAAATTTAAATGAAATTTTAATAAATAACCTTGAGTCTTTAGGGAGAGCAAGCAGACTCCCAAAGTGTATAATACTAAGGTAGGCAGATTTCAAGTATCTTAGCTCAAAGCTGTGAGGTTTGACTGTATGGATTGTTTATTGCACAATGTCAGGGCAACCATCCACATAGACTCTGAGTCAAACAGTGCCCCCAGGAGTTATGAAACAGTGGTAATTCTTCAGCTGCTCATCTAGGCAAAAGTCTTGGTAGACTAAGTCTCTAAAAGTCATACTGCCTAGGATATGGCCTTCTAAGTCTTGTTCAGGATGAGTGGTTTTAATATATTCTTATTATGCTGTGAGCAAAAAAGGATAAGAATATCTAACAGCAGGTTTTGGAAGTCACTTTCAGAAATGAGTTGGGGGGCTGGGCGGTGGACTGGTTGACCTGTCAAATGTTTTTCTATCCTTGCTGACTTTGGTGAAACAAAACAAATATTGCAGTCATATATCAGTGCCACAATTTTCAAAACACACACTCACAAAATCTTAATAACAGCAGGGATCATCACTCAACGTCAAAGAGCTGTTACTATCCCTCTGTGGAAATAATTAGGAGAAATAGCAATATTCAGTATCTGTCCAGAAAAGCACAACAATCCACTGTGGGAAGCAAAGCAGCAATGAAATGGCTGGAAAGGCACCTTCTTCATTTTATCTCATCCCACATTTCTTAAAAGGCAAGCAATAATAAGGCATAAAAGCTTTTGTGGAAATCACTTACTATCATCTGAAGACCACAAGACTGTTACTTAAATAAAACATTTGAAAATGACTTTCAGAAATCCCTGAGACTCAAGATCTCAAAACACACTGCAGGTGTCATACAAAGAGGGATGATGAAGTGTCCTTCTTCCCATCAAAGGCCCAAGTTTTGACTTTTTCAGTATATGAGAGCTAACAGAACCTCAAGTTATAGACCTGAGTGTTCTTCTCCACCTATTTGTAGTAAGGTCCAAATATCTGGGCAGAGAAATAACAGCCTTGCCCATTGTTGCAACAGGCTCACTAGCACTGCTTGAGTTACACTAGCTACAAGATTCTCTTGGACTCTGATGCCATCAAAGCTGTTTGGCTTCCTACTAACTAACCAGCCATGCACCTTCTGCAGCTCTGTTAGGTGCTTGCTCTGGAAACTACTACCTACCTGTTTTCTCTAGCATGCATAGGCTACCAGGAGCTTGAGGACAAACAACATGCCACTCTACTCTGTCTTCTCATCACATAACACAGTGTGTGGCAAATAGCAGGTGACCAATAATGTTTTCTGAGTGTCTGGAAAGAGATGCATTAACGCTCAAATTAAATGTTTATTTTAGGAGCTAGCACTCAACCTTGTGGATTGCTTTTTGTGATAACCAGAGCATTACAGGGGCATAAAGAGGTTGTATGACACACACCAGTCCATTTTACTGCCTTAAGAAGTTAGATGTTTGATGGGGTGTGGTGATTTTGAAAAGTGGAGATTAGAGCCTCTGGAAGTCTATCAAAGCAAAGTAGCCATCCATAACTCTCCTGTGGTGGCATTTACATGTCTTCCAAGATGTTCTGTCTTCAGCTACTTAATTCATTTTCCATTAGAAAGACACTAACTGTGTATTTCCTTAATTCAAGGTCACTAGTAATAAAACATGATAGCCCCTTTTCTTCTGTGGTACTAATTTATCAGTAACCAATTTAAATTCCAAATTGTTGGTGCAGTTGAAAGAGAATAATTTATTCTATGTTAGAATTTCAGAAATTTTTTTAAATCACATTTTTCAAATCCAGACTATTTATGATTAACCTTGATACCCTTTTTTTATTGGATCATGTGCTTCCTAAGGAGCCACATCATATACCTTTTTGTATCCCTGCAACCCAGCACAATGCCTGACACATAGCAAGTGCACAATAAATATTTATTTGAATGATGAATAGATGGATGTTCTAAGAATGCATAATAGTTCAGTAGGAAAGAAAAGAGGAACTGGAAACTTTTGCTAAGTACTGACTTAAGAAGATTGGAAAGTTTACTTTTCTCCATCCTCACTATTTTTTTCTGTTGAAATAGAGTTGACATACAATATTATGTTAGTTTCAGGTGAACTGCATACAGACTTGACATGATGAAATGATCACCATGATAAGTCAAGTAACCATCTGTCCCAACAAAGTTATTACAATATTATTGACCATATTCCTTATGCTGTATATTATATCCCCCATGGCTTATTTATTTTATAACTCAAAGTTTGTATCTCTTAATTCCCTTCACCTATTTTGCCCATCCCTCCACACCCCTCCCCTCGGTCAACCACCAGTTTCTTCTCTGAATCTATGAGTCTATTTTTGTTTTGTTTTGTTTATTTATTTGTTTTGCTTTTAGATTCCACATATTAGTGAAATTATACAGTATTTGTCTTTGTCTGACCTATTTCACTTAGCATAATACCCTCTAGATCCATCCATGTTGTCACAAATGGCAAGATTTTGTTTTTTAAGGCTAAGTAATATTCCATTGTGTGTGTGTGTGTGTATATATATATATCCCATATTTTCTTTATCTGTTCAGATAACAATGGACACTTAGGTTACTTCCATATCTTGGCTCTTTTAAATAATGTGCAATGAATACTGGTGTGCATATCTTTTCAATTAGTGTTTTTGTTTTCTTCAGGTAAATACCCAGAAGTAAAATTGCTGGATCATATGGCAATCCTGTTTTTAATTTTTTGAGACACCTCCATGCTGATTTCCATAGTGGCTGCATTAATTTATAATCCCACCAACAGTGCATGAGGGTTCTATTTTCTCCACATCCTCACCAAAATTTGTTATTTGTTGTCTTTTGATGACAGTCATTCTGACAGGTGCAAGTTAATATCTTATTGTGGTTTTGATTTGTATTTCCCTGATGATTAGTGATGTTGAGCATCTTTTCATTCATCTGTTGGCTATCTGTATGTCTTCTTTGGAAAAATTCACGTCCTTTGACCATTTTTTAATCAGGTTTTAAGGTTGTTGTTGTTTTTGTTGTTGTGTGAGATATTTGCATATTTTGGATATTAACCCCTTATCGGATATATCATTTGCAAATATCTTCTCTCATTCAGTAGGCAGACTTTTCATTTTGTTCATTTTCTTTCTTCTATGCAAAAGTTTTTTAGTTTGATGTAGTCCCATTTGTTTATTTCTGCTTTTGTTTCACTTGCTTGAGGAGACAGATCCAAAAATATATTGCAAAGCCTGATGTCCAAAAGCATACTGCCTATGTTTTCTTCTAGGATTTTTATGGTTTCAGGTCTTACATTTAAGTGTTTACTCCACTTTGAGTTTATTTTTTATATGGTGTGAGAAAGTAGTCCAGTTTGATTCTTTTGCATGTAGCTATCCAGTTTCCCCAATACCATTTACTGAAGAGGCTGTCTTTTCCCCATTGTATATTCTTGCCTCCTTTGCCAAACATTAATTGACCATAAAGTGTCAGTTTACTTCTAAGATCTGTATTCTGTTCCACTGATTTATGTTTGTTTTTGTGCCATTACCATACTGTTTTGATTACTGTAGCTTTGTAGTATAGTTTGAAATAAGGGAGTGTGACACTTTCAGCTTTGTTCTTCTTTGTCAAGATTGATTTAGTTATATGGGGTCTTTTGTGTTTCCATACAAATTTTTAAATTATTTTTTCTGGTTCTGTAAACAATACTATTGGTATTTTGATAGGGATTGCATTGACTCTGTAGATTGCCTTGGGTAGTAGGTTATTTTAACAATATTAATTCTTCCAATGTATGAGCAGAGTATACATTTCCATTTGTGTCATCTTCAATTTCTTTCATCAGTGTCATAGTTTTCAGAGTACAAGTCTTTTATCTCTTTGGTTAGATTTATTCCTAGGTATTTTATTCTTTTTGACGCAATTGTAAACAGAACTGTTTTCTTAGTTTCTCTCTCTATGAGTTCATTATTAGAATACACAACAGATTTCTGTATATTAATTTTGTATCCTGCAATTTTACTGAATTCATTTATTAGTTCTAATCGAGTTTTGGTGGCATCTTTAGGATTTTCTATAGTATCATGTCATCTACAAACAGTGACAGTTTTGCTTCTTCCTTTCCAGTCTAGATTTTGGGTTTTTTTCCTTGTCTGATTGCCGTGGCTAGGACCTCCAGTACTATGTTGAATAAAAGTGGCAAGAGTCGGCATCCTTGTCTTTTTCCTGATCTTAAAGTAAATACTTTCATCTTTTTACCATTGAGTAAGACATTGACTGTGGGTTTGTCACATATGGCCTTTATTATATTGAGGTATGTTCCCTCTTTACCTACTTTATTGAGAGTTTTTATAGTAAGTGGATGTTGAATTTTGTCAAAAGCTTTTCCTGAACCTATTGAGATGATCATATAATTTTTATCCTTCAATTTGTTAATGTGTTGTATCACATTGACTTGCGAGTATTGAACCATCCTTGCATTCCTGGGACAAATCCTTCTTGATCATGGTATATGATCCTTTTAGTGTACTGTTAATTTGGTATGCTAACATTTTTGTCAAGGATTTTTGCATCTGTGTTCATCAGTGATACTGGCTGTAATTTTCTCTTTTTCTGTGGTGTCTTTGTCTGGTTTTGGTATCAGTGTGATGCTGGTCTCATAGAAAGAGTTAGGAACTGTTCCTTCCTCTTCAATTTTTTTGGAAAAGTTTGAGAAGGAAGGTTGTTAACTGTGCTCTAAATGTTTGGTAGAATTCACCTGTGAAGCTGTATGGTTGTGGACTTTTGTTTGTTGGGAGTTTTAAAATTATTAATTCAATTTCAGTACTGATAATTGGTCTGTTCATATTTCCTATTTCTTCCTGATTCAATCTTGGGACATTGTACATTTCTAGGAATTCATCCATTTATTCTAGGTTGTCTATTTTATCAACATATAATTGTTCATAGTACTCTTATGATTCTTTGTATTTCTGTGGTGTCGGTTGTAACTCCTCTTTCAGTCCCATTTTATTTATTTGGCTCCTCTATTTTTCTTGATGAGTTTAGCTAAAGTTTAGCTAAAGGTTTATCCATCTTATTTCTCTTTACAAAGAACCAGTCCTTAGTTTCACTGATCTTTTCTACATATTTTTAAGTCACTTGTCATTTATTTCCATTCTGTCTTTATATTATCTTTCCTTCTACTAACTTTAGGTTTTGCTTGTTCTTCTTTTTCTAGTTCCTTTAGGTGTAAGTTTAGAGTGTTTGATATTTTTCTCATTTCCTGAAGTAGGCTTATATTGCTTTAAACTTCCCTCTTAAAATGGCTTTTTATCCAGTCCATAGATTTTGGATTTTTGTGGATTTCAATTTTTATTTCTCTCCAGGTGTTTTTGATTTCTTCTTTGACTGGCCCACTGGTTGTTTAGTAGCATGCTTTTTAGCCTTCACATATCTGTGTTTGTTTTTGTCTTGTAGATGGTTTCTAGTCTCATACCCTTGTGGTCAGAATAGATGTGTGATATGTTTTTGATCTTAAATTTATTGAGACATGTTTTGTGGCCTTGCATAAGATCTATTCTGGAGAACATTCCACGTACATTTGAAAAGAATGTGTATTTTGATATTTTGGATGAAATGGCCTGTATATATCTATTACTTCTGGTCTGATGTATCATTTAAGGCCAGTGTTTCCTTATTGATTTTCTGTCTAATTGATCTGTCCATTGATGTAAGTGGAATGTTAAAATGCTGTACTATTATTGTGCTACTGTCAATTTCTTCCTTTATGTTTGTTAGTATTTGCTTTATGTATTTAGGTGCTCCTATGTTGCGTGTATATATATATGTATATATATAGGCTGTGTTGCTGTGAGCGGGCTTTCTCTAGTTGCAGCTAGTGGGGGCTACTCTTCATTGCAGTGCATGGGCTTCTCATTGTCGTGGTTTCTCTTATTTCAGAGAACAGTTTCTAGGTGCATGGGCTTCAGTAGTTGTGGCATGCAGGCTCAGTAGTTTTGGCTCATGGGCTCTAGAGCACAGGCTCAGTAGTTGTGACACATGGGCTTAGTTGCTCCATGGCATGTGGGATCTTCCTGGGTGAGGGATCAAACCCATGTCCCCTGAATTGGCAGGCAGATTCTTAACCAGTGTGCCACTGCAGAAGCCCCTGAATATACTTTTTAAATTGTTATATCCTGTTGTTAGAGTGATCCTTTTATCATGTTATGTCCTTCTTTGTCTCTTATTACAGTCTTTGTTTGAAAGTTAATTTCACCTGATATAAGTATTGCTACCCAAGATTTCTTTTTGTTTCCATTTGCAGGGACTACTCTTTCCCATCCTCTCACTTTCATTCTGTGTGTATCTTTAGGTCTGAAATGAGTCTCTTGTAGCCAGCATATATATGGGTCTTGTGATTTTGTTTTTGTTTTATTGAACCACTCTATGCCTTTTGATTGGAGCATTTAGTCCATTTATATTTAAAGTAATTACTGATAGGCATGTACTTATTGCCATTTTGTACATTGTTTTCTGGTTGTTTTCATAGTTCTTTTGTGTTCTTTTCTTCTTTTGCTTTCTTTCCTTGTGATTTGATGACTATCTTTAGTGTTATGTTTAGTGTTATGTTTAGAATTCCTTTCTCTTTTTTTGTGGGTATATCTATCATAGGTTTTTGGTTTGTAGTTACTGTAAGGTTCATATATACATATAATTTTTTTGATGTTCTCTTATGTTCAATTTCATTCTAACAACTCTACATTTTACTCCCCCAACTACATTTAATGTTTTGATGTCATATTTTATGCTTTTTAAATGTGTATTCCTTAATTACTTATTGAGGATATAAATAATTTTACTACTTTTGTCTTTTAATTTTTCTACTAGCTTTGTAATTTGTTGATCTACGACCTTTACAGTATGTTTGCCTTTACCAGTGAGATTTTACCTTTCATAATTTTCATATTTCTAGCTATGCCTTTTTCTTTTCTGTTAAAGAAGTCCCTTTAACATTTCTTGTAAGGCAAGTTTAGTGGCGTTGAAATCTTTTAGCTTTTGCTTCCCTGTAAAATTCTTTATCTCTCCTTCAGATCTGAATGATAACTTTGCTAGCTTGTTCTTGGTTGTAGGATTTTTCCTTTCATCACTTTGAATGTATTGTTCTACCTCCTTCTGGCCAGCAAAGTTTCTGCTGAAAAGTCAGCTCACAGTCTTAAGGGAGTTCCCTTGTACATAACTAGTCGTTTTCTCTTCCTAATTTTAAGATTCTCTATTTATCCTTCATTTTGCCATTTTAATTATAATGTGTCTTGATGTGGATCTATTTGGGTTCATCTTGTTTGGGACTCTCTGTGCTTACTGGACCTAGAGGTCTGTTTCCTTTCCTAGGTTAAGGAAGGTTTCAGCTGTTATTTTTTCAAATAAGTTCTTCTCCTTTCTCTCTCTCTTCTTCTGGAACTCTTATAATGTGAATGTTGGTACATTTGATTTTGTTCCAGAGGTCTCTTACACCATCCTCATTTTTAAAATATTCTTTCTTTTTACTTTTTTTTTTCTGTTCAGCTGAAGTGATTTAGACTACTCTGTCTTTCAGATTGCTGATCCATGCCTATGTATCATCTAATCTACTGTTGATTCCTTCCAGTTATTTTTTTATTTCAGTTATTATATTCTTCAGCTGTTTAGTTCTTCTTTATGTTTGCTAACTGTTGAAATTCTCATTCTCACTGTGTTCATCTATTCTCCTCCTGAGCTCAGTGAGCATCTTTATGATCATTACCTTGAACTCTTTATCAAGTAGATTGCTTATCTCCACTTGGTTTAGTTCTTCTTCTGAGCTTTTGTCTTATTTCTTAATTTGGAACATATTCCTCTGTCTCCTCATTTTGTCCACTTCTCTGTGTTTATTTCTATGTGTTAGGTAGATTGATTACATTTCCTGATGTTAGAGAAGGGACCTTGTATAGGAGGTATCCTATGGGGCTCAACAGCACACTCCCCTCTAGTCACCAGAGCTATATGTTCTAGGGGTGCCTTCTATGCGGGCTCTATTCACCCTTCTATTGTGGCAAGGGTGACTGCTATGGTCATACTGGTGGGTGGGATTGGCCCCCAGCCCAGCTGGTTGAAAGGCCCTGCCTCATATGGTGGCTGTAGGCCCACTGGAGGGAACAGTAGGTTTTCCACGTGGTTGGCTGCATGGCCTTGTGGTGGGGAGTGTAGGGTTGCTGCCGGCCACTGGTGGGTGAGGCTGGGTCCTCATGAAACTGTCTGCATGGACACAGTGTTGGGGGTGCTCAGCACTGGTGCTGGCCTGCTTCCACCTTCACAGTGCTTGGGGCTTTAAACTTCCAGTTAGAATTGCTCTTACATTTTTGCTCAACTATTTTTGCCTTCCCCCACAAGTTATCTCTATCAATCAGGACTGAATTTAACTGCATTAGTAGGTACCTGGCTACAGTGAGTTATACAAATTAGTTTATTTTTCTCCCATAAAAAGGGACCCAAGGTACATAGCCCAGAACTATTACTCAAGAACCAGGCTCCTTCCTGCTCTATCATCCTCAGTGTAAGACTTTTGCCATCCTAGTTATGAAATGGTTGTTCATCTCTGCGAGTTGAGTGGAAAGAAGGGCAAGGGTAATATGAACTACAGACGTCAGGTGTGTCTGTTCCATCTTAAAAATACCCTCTGAGCAACTTCTGCTTATATCTTAATGGCCCAAACTGTTACATAGCCATCCCTGGCTGCAAGGGAGTTCTGAGAAGGTAAGTAATTTTATGCAGGCACTTTGGCTCCCAATTTAGAATTAGGTCCCTGTTCATAAGGAGAAAGGGGAGGATGGATACAAGTTGGACACCTAGCAGTGTCTCCTATACCACCACCCATCCTAGAAACACCCTGGCTAGCACAGTGTCAAGGGTCTTCTGACTACATTGCCCTGCTTCAATTCACCATTCCTGTTAGTCTCATCTCCATACCTCACTTCCTGATGCTTTGACCATGATCAGATTATTGTCCTGGATTCCTGATCTAATGCTGGATCTTGACCTATTATTCCCACTTTTCCCCTCTCTGCCTATTGATATTCTCCCTATTTGTCAAGGCTCCACTCAAATGTTTCCTACTCAGTGATGCCTCCTTACCTCTTAATTAATCAGAATTAATCAGCATTTTAGAGTACTAATAAGTTAGACTGTATTAGGATATAGTTAGTTGTGGATGGACCTGTTTCCCTCAGTAGAAGGTAAACTCTTAAAGATAAGGGCTATGTCATATTTTATTGTAGCTCAGTGTCTGGCAAAAAGGTAGGTCCTCAATAAGTATCTTCTATACTACTGTGATGTTTTTCTTGATTCTTCAAGTATTTTCTGTGCTTCTTATTCTAAATCACTGTCTGTCTCCTGTGTTGAGGTTCTCACTCTGCATCTACATTATAAATACTTGCTATAACACAGATGCAAAGCATGGATGTGAGGGGAACTGTTCTCTCTGCCTAAGCTTATTCTCCATCTTATCCATCCATTCCCTGATGCTGGGAGGAGGGTTTTCTTCAGAGATCTTTCCTGGTGGCTGATGTGAGTGTTCAACACAACCCTTAAATGTTCCTTCCTTCTAGCCCTTCTCTTCCAAAGGATGGAGATATATATATATATATATATATATATATATATATATATATATATATATATATATATAAATGAAAATTACCAGGTGCAGACAGATGTCAACAAAAGAGTGAAAGACAGATATTACAATATCATTAAATCAGAACACGACCCTGGTACTTCAAATGAAATATAAAGTGTAGCCCACAAGGCAAATTTTGCACATATAACTAAAAGCAACTTGACATTTTCAATTCATCTGTGGATTTTTCCACCCTCCCCCAAAAAAAAGACAGTTGAGAAATTGTTTCCCCCTAACAGGGGTTATTTTTAAAGCAGGTGTTCTTGTAAATAAACTCTATTGTGCTTGCTTTCTAAAGTTGTTTCCCAGTTAAAAAAAACAAAAAACAAAAAACACTGTCAGTATGTTGGCACACTGCAACAAAATTCAAGTTCTTCCTGTGGTTTTCTATATCAGAAAATATTTCCATACTGAATTCTTGGCGAAGGATTGTAGCTTTTCTAATCTGGGGGAGAACCATGGGAAGTAACATGTAAATTGGCAGAAGTGACTTTGAATCTTTTATAGTACTACAATTTACTGACTTTTTTAGAGGTTATATAGAATTGTTTCCTTTTCATTGCTTGTTTTCATAATACCTCAAGTGCATGACACATTGTGTTGCTTTCCTAGTTGGAGCAATGACTAACCTGAAAGGGAAGTCCATGTAGTCACTGTATCACCACCCAAGATTGGCTGTGGAAATGTGGCCCTAAAGGCAATTGTTCTAAGAATTGCACAGCAATTCAAGCCCTGCCTCTCAGAGACCCAGAGAGAATTATATACTCTTGTTTTGGTTTCTCCCATAATCAGGGAGATGATCTCCACTCTCTGCTCCTAAGAGACCCAGAGCCAAAAAACAATCATCTGTAATAGAAGTTATATTCCAGGGCAAACCACAGAGGCATTCTGAGATGGCTCTTCACTCTCTCTTTTCTTTCTAACTCAATCTCCTTTCCCTTACATCTCATCCTTCACTAAACTGGGTAATAAGATATTGAAAATATCAGACACCTGAACAAAGAAATTACTTCTAAACACTGGTTCACTAAAATAAAGTCATCTCCAGGAATCCTTGCTCAATTCTTTCTATCCTAGTTTAGAGCAGGTTTCTTTCTTGTGTATTCCCAAAGCTCTCTATGTTCACTGCTGGCTGCTAGTACAGCATTTACCATAATATACTGTTCCAAGTTTCTTTCAACCAGAATTCTGAGAGCTCTTGAGACCAGGATGCTGTGTCTTAATAACCTTAGCATTCTCAGTGTTCAGGTCACTACAAGGAACACAGTAGGAGCTTAATAAATGTTTAATAAATGAACAAAGAGTAAACTTCCTAAGCTATAGCATATATATATATATATATATACACACATATAAATGCATATTATATACGCACAAATATATATACATATGTATCCATATATTTAGCTTTCATTAGATTGATATCTCTGACAACCAAAAACTAGTAAAATTCTGCATCTGTTGAAGAACAACATATGTGAAACCACTGTATCCAGACAGAGACATAAAACGTTAATATGATGTTTTTAAATATATCTCACAAGCTTCAAAACAGAGAACTAAAATGTAAGTGGGTGGCAGAAGTAGGGAAACCAACTGCTACAAAGCTAATTTTCAAGAGAGCAAAATGTACGTGAAATCATATTCCAAGTAGTACAGCAAGAGCAATCTGTAATACACCTACTCCTCCCAATGAAAATGTACCCTTCATATACATCAGACTTAACCATAACTTTAATAGGCACACATATCACATTCAAGCACTGCCATAAGCTGAATGACACCTCCTTGTATTCAAATATAAACACAGTCCCTTAAAGTCATAAGAACTTTTAAAAGATAGATATTTTTACAGTTTGGGAAAATAAACATAGGGATTCCTATAAACAGTGTAAAAACAGTATAAAGACTGATTTTTGTATTTTTGCATTATAAAACAATGCCATTTTTACTTTTCACTTGTTTTGTAGAGTACAAATGGAGATGTTCAACACATTTTGCCATTTTTTTTTCTTACATGATTAGAACATCTTCAGCTCTTGTGACATTTAAATTATATTTTATGCTGCTTATGTAATGATGTGTCATTCTTTGCATTTAATTTGTAGTTGTAAAAGTTGCATCAAATCCTTTGTTTCCTGGCTCTGTATTTTTAAATCTGAGAAGCTATGCTGACCTTTTCCCAGTTTCTAGCCCTCTCTGAGGGATTTCATCAAGTGGCTGGCCTTTCTGGGCTTGTGAGATTGGCACTACATAGACTGAGACCACCAGTTGGGGCAAGCTGCATGTTAACCAACTGCTCTTCACACTTCATATCATTTTCATCTGGGTAAATGAGCATCAAAAACAGCCATCAACAAAAACAGAAATATAGATCAATGGAAGAGGATAAGAAAGCCCAGAGATAAACGCACATACAAATGGTCACCTTATCTTTGATAGAGGAGGCAAGAATATACAATGGAGAAAAGACAGCCTCTTCAGTAAGTGGTGGTGCAAAAACTGGACAGCTTCAGGTAAAAGAATGAAATTAGAACACATCCTAACACAATACATAAATAAACTCAAAATGGATTAAAGACCTAAATGTAAGGCCAGACACTATAAAACTCTTAGAGGAAAACAAAGGCAGAACACTCCATGACATAAATCACAGCAAGATCCTTTTTGACCCACCTTCTAAGATAGGGAAATAAAAACAAAAATAAACAAATGGGATCTAATAGAACTTAAAAGCTTTTGCACAGCAAAGGAAACCATAAGCAAGACGAAAAGACAACCCTCAGAATGGGAGAAAATGTTTGCAAATGAAGCAACTGACGAAGGATTAATCTCCAAAATACACAAGCAACTCCATATCAAAAAAACAAACAATCCAATCCAAAAATGGGCAGAAGACCTAAATAGACACTTCTCCAAAGAACATATACAGATTGCCAACAAACACATGAAAGGATGCTCAACATCACTAATCATTAGAGAAATGCAAATCAAAACTACAATGAGGTATCACCTCACACTGGTCAGAATGGTCAACATCAAAAAATCTAGAAACAATAAATGCTGGAGAGGGTGTGGAGAAAAGGGAACACTCTTGCATTGTTGGTGGGATATAAATTGATACAGCCACTCTGGAGAACAGTATGGAGGTTCCTTAAAAAACTAAAAATAGAACTACCATATGACCCAGCAATCCCACTACTGGGCATATACCCTGAGAAAACCATAACTCAAAAAGAGTCATGTACCAGAGATTGGTTCAAGATGGCGAAGTAAAAGGACATGCTCTCAATAGCTCTTGAGAGAGCACTGGAATCACAACTAACTGCTGAACAATCATCGACAGGAAGACACTGCAACTCACCAAAAATGATACTCCACATCCAAAGGCAAAGGAGAGTCCACAATGAGATGGTAGGAGGGGCGCAATCACAATAAAAACAATCCCATAACTGCTGGGTGGGTGACTCACAAATTGGAGAACACTTATACCACAGAAGTCCACCCACCAGAGTGAAGGTTCTCAGGACCACATCAGGCTTTGCAACCTGGGGGTCTGGCAATGGGAGGAGGAATTCTTAGAGAATCAGACTTTGAAGGCTAGTAGGATTTGATTTCAGGACTTTGACAGGACTGGGGTAAATAGAGATTCCACCCATGGAGGGCACACACAAAGTAGTGTGCACATTGGGACCCAGAGGAAGAAGCGGTGACCCCATAGAAGACTGAACCAGACCTACCCACAAATGTTGGAGGGTCTCCTGCAGAGGCGGGAGGTGGCTCTGTCTCACCGTGAAGACAAGGACACTGGCAGCAGAAGTTCTGGGAAGTACTCCTTGGTGAGAGCACTCTCAGAGTCCACCATCAGCCCCATCAAAGAGCCCAGGTAGGCTCCAGTGTTGGGTTGCCTCAGGCCAAACAACGAGCAGGGAGGGAACCCAGCCCCACCCATCAGCAGACAAGCAGATATAAGTTTTACTGAGCTCTGCCCACCAGATCAACACACAGCTCTACCCACAACCAGTCCCTCCCATCAGGAAACTTGCACAAGCCTCTTAGATAGCCTCATCCACGGGAGGGCAGACAGAAGCAGCAAGAAGAACTACAGTCTTGCAGCCTGTGGAACAAAAACCACATTCAAAGAAAGATATACAAGATGAAAAGGCAGAGGGCCATGTACCAGATGAAGGAACAAAATAAAACCCAAGAAAAACAACTAAATGAAGTGGAGATAGGCAACCTTCTGGAAAAAGAATTCAGAATAATGATAGTGAAGATGATCCAGGACCTTGGAAAAAGAATGGAAGCAACGATCGAGAAGATGCAAGAAATGTTTAATAAATACCCAGAAGAATTAAAGAACAAACACCAAGAAGAATTAAAGAACAAGCAAACAGTGATGAACAACATAATAACTGAAATGAAAAATACACTAGAAGGAATCAGTAGCAGAATAACTGAGGCCAAAGAATGGACACATAACCTGGAAGGCAGAATGGTGGAATTAACTGTTTCAGAATAAAGGAAAAAGAATGAAAAGAAATGAAGACAGCCTAAGAGATCTCTGGGACAACATTAAATGCAACAACATTTACATCCTAGGGGTCACAGAAGGAGAAGAGAGACAGAAAGGACCCGAGAAAATATTTGAAGAGATTATAGTCAAAAAATTCCCTAACGTGGGAAAGGAAATAGCCACCCAAGTCCAGGAAGTGCAGAGAGTCCCAGGCAAGATAAACCCAAGGAGAAACATGCTGAGACACATAGTAATCAAATTGGCAAAAATTAAAGACAAAGAAAAATTATTGAAAGCAGCAAGGGAAAAAAGACAAATAATATACAAGGCAACTCCCATAAGGTTAACAGTTGATTTCTCAGCAGAAACTCAACAAACAAAGGGAGTGGCATGACAAATTTAAAGTGATGAAAGGGAAGAACCTACAACCAAGATTACTCTACACGGTCAGGATCTCATTCAGATTCGATGGAGAAATCAATAGCTTTACAGAGAAGCAAAAGCTAAGAGAATTCAGCACCACAAAACAGGCTCTACAACAAATGTTAAAGGAACTTCTCTAGGTAGGAAACACAAGAGAAGAAAAGAACGTACAAAAACAAACCCATAACAATGAAGAAAATGGCATTAGGAACATACATATTGATAATTACCTTAAATGTGAATGGATTAAATGCTCCACCCAAAAGACACAGGCTACCTGAATGGATACAAAAACAAGATGGGTATATATGCTGTGTACAAGAGACCCACTGCAGACTAGGGACACATACAGACTCAAAGTGAGGAGATGGAAAAAGATATTCCATGCAAATGTAAATTAAAAGGAAGCTGGAGT
This sequence comes from Mesoplodon densirostris, assembly GCF_025265405.1. Taxonomy (NCBI): domain Eukaryota; kingdom Metazoa; phylum Chordata; class Mammalia; order Artiodactyla; family Ziphiidae; genus Mesoplodon; species Mesoplodon densirostris. The sequence goes on along the minus strand of NC_082662.1, from coordinate 58,572,700 downwards.
AGCAATACTCATATAAGGTAAAATAGACTTTAAAATAAAGAATGTTACAAGAGACAAGGAAGGACACTACATAATGATCAAGGGATCAATCCAAGAAGAAGATATAGCAATTATAAATATATATGCACCAACATAGGAGCACCTCAATACATAAGGCAACTGCTAACAGCTATAAAAGGTGAAACCGACAGTAACACAATAATAGTGGGGGACTTTAACACCTCCCTTACACCAATGGACAGATCATCCAAACAGAAAATTAATAAGGAAACAAAAGGCTTAAATGATACAATAGACCAGATAGATTTAATTGATATTTATAGGACATTCCATCCAAAAACAGAAGATTACACTTTCTTCTCAAGTGCGCACGGAATATTCTCCAGGATAGAGTACATCTTTGGTCACAAATCAAGCCTCAGTAAATTTAAGAAAATTGAAATCATATCAAGCATCTTTTCTGACCACAACGCTATGAGATTTGAAATCAATTACAGGGAAAAAAATGTAAAAAGCACAAATACATGGAGGCTAAACAATACGTTACTAAATAACCAAGAGATCACTGAAGAAATCAAAGAGGAAATCAAAAAATACCTAGAGACAAGTAACAATGAAAACACGATAATCCAAAACCTATGGGATGCAGCAAAAGCAGTTCTAAGAGGGAAGTTTATAGCTATACAAGCCTACCTCAAGAAACAAGAAAAATCTCAAGTAAACAATCTAACCTTAGACCTAAAGGAACTAGAGAAAGAGGTACAAACAAAACCCAAAGTTAGCAGAAGGAAAGAAATCATAAAGATCAGAGCAGAAATAAATGAAACAGAAAGAAAGAAAACAAGAGCAAACATCAATAAAACTAAAAGCTGGTTCTTTGGGAAGATAAACAAAATTGATAAACCATTAGCTAGACTCATCAAGAAAAAGAGGCAGAGGACTCAAATCAATAAAATTAGAAATGAAAAAGGGGAAGTTCCAACAGACACCGCAGAAATACAAAGCATCCTAAGAGACTACTACAAGCAACTCTATGCCAATAAAATGGACAACCTGGAAGACATGGACAAATTTTTAGAAAGGTATAACCTTCCAAGATTGAACCAGGAAGAAATAGAAAATATGAACAGACCAATCACAAGTAATGAAATTGAAACTGTGACTACAAATCTTCCAACAAACAAAAGTCCAGGACCAGAAGCTTTCACAGTTGAATTCTCTCAAACATTTAGAGAAGAGCTAACACCCATCCTTCTCAAACTCTTCCAAAAAATTGCGGAGGAAGGAACACTCCCAAACTCATTCTATGGGGCCACCATCACCCTGATATCAAAACCAGACAAAGATACTACAAAAAAAGAAAATTACAGAACAATATTACTGATGAATACAGATGCAGAAATCTTCAACAAAATACTAGCAAACAGAATCCAACAATACATTAAAAGGATCATACACCATGCTCAATTGGGATTTATTCCAGGGTTGCAAGGATTCTTCAATATATGCAAATCAATCAATGTGACACACCATATTGACAAATTGAAGAATAAAATACATATGATAATCTCAATAGATGCAGAAAAAGCTTTTGACAGAATTCAACAACCATTTATGATAAAAACTCTCCAGAAAGTGGGCAGAGGGAAACTACCTCAACATAATAAAGGCCATATATGACAAACCCACAGCAAACATCATTGTCAATGCTGAACAACTGAAAGAATTTCCTCTAAGATCAGGAATAAGACAAGGATGTCCACTCTCACCACTATTATTCACCATAGTTTTGGAAGTCCTAGCCATGGCAATCAGAGAAGAAGAAGAAATAAAAGGAATACAAATTGGAAAAGAAGAAGTAAAACTGTCACTGTTTGCAAATGACATGATACTATACCTAGAGAATTCGAAAGATGCCACCAGAAAACTACTAGAGCTAATCAATGAATTTGGTAAAGTTGCAGGATACAAAATTAATGCACAGAAATCTCTTGCATTCCTATACACTAATGATGAAAAATCTGAAGGAGAAACTAAGGAAACACTCCCATTTACCACTGCAACAAAAAGAATAAAATGCCTGGGAATAAACTTACCTAGGGAGACAAAAGAGATGTATGCAGAAAACCATAAGACACTGATGAAAGAAATTAAAGATGATAAAAACAGATGGAGAGATATACCATGTTCTTGGACTGGAAGAAACAATACTGTGAATATGACGATAGTACCCGAAGCAATCTACAGATCCAATGCAATCCCTATGAAGTTACCAATGGCATTTTTTACAGAACTAAAAGAAAAAAATCTTAAAATTTGTATGGAGACACAAAAGACACTGAATAGCCAAAGCAGTCTTGAGGGAAAAAAACTGAGCTGGAGGAATTGGACTCCCTGACTTGAGACTATACTACAAAGCTACAGCAATCAAGACAGTATGGTAATGGCACAAAAACAGAAATATAGATCAATGGAACAGGATAGAAAGCCCAGAGATAAATCCACACACCTATGGTCAACTAATCTATGAGAAAGGAGGCAAGGATATACAATGGAGAAAAGACAGTCTCTTCAATAAGTGGTGCTGGGAAAACTGGACAGCTACATGTAAAAGAATGAAATTAGAACACTCCCTAACACCATACACAAAAGTAAACTCAAAATGGATTAGAGACCTAAATGTAAGACTAGACACTATAAAACTTTTAGAGGAAAACATAGGAAGAACACTCTTTGACATACATCACAGCAAGATCTTTTTTGATCCACCTCCTAGAGTAATGGAATTAAAAACGAAAATGAACAAATGGGACCTAATGAAACTTAAAAGCTTTTGCAAAGCAAAGGAAACTACAAACAAGATGAAAAGACAACCCTTAGAATGGGAGAAAATATTTGCAAATGAATCAGTGGACAAAGGATTAATCTCCAAAATATATAAACAGCTCATGCAGATCAATATTAAAAAAGCAAACAACGGAATCCAAAAATAGGCAGAAGACCCAAATAGACATTTCTCCAAAGAAGACATACAGATGGCCAAGAAACACATGAAAAGCTGCTTAACATCACTAATTATAAAGAAATGCAAATCAAAACTACAATGAGGTATCACCTCACACCAGTTAGAATGGGCATCATCAGAAAATCTACAAACAACAAATGCTGGAGAGGGTGTGCAGAAAAGGGTGTGCACTGTTGGTGGGAATGTAAATTGGTTTACATTTACATACAGCCACTATGGAGAACAGTATGGAGATCCCTTTAAAATCTAAAAATAGAATTACCATATGATCCAGCAATCCCACTACTGGGAATATACCCAGAGAAAACCATAATTCAAAAAGAGACGTGTACCACAGTGTTCATTGCAGCACTATTTACAGTAGCCAGGTCATTCAAGCAACCTAAATGCCCATTGATAGACAAATGGATAAAGAAGATGTGTTACATATATACAATGGAATATTACTCAGCCATAAAAAGGAATGAAATTGGGTCATTTGTAGAGACGTGGATGGACCTAGAGACTGTCATACAGAGTGAAGTAAGTCAGAAGGAGAAAAACAAATATCGTATATTAACGCATATATGTAGAACCTAGAAAAATGGTACAGATGAACCAGTTTGTGGGGCAGAAATAGAGACACAGATGTAGAGAACAAACATATGGACACCAAGAGGGGAAAGCGGCAGGGGGTGCTGGTGGTGGTGGTGGGATGAATTGGGAGATTGGGATTGACGTATATACCCTAATGTGCATAAAATAGATAACTAATAAGAACCTGCTGTATAAAAAATTAATAAAATAAAATTCAAAAATAAATACTGTTGGTGATAGAGAAGCAAATAAGGTGTGGTCTCTGACCCAAGAATCCTGACAACTCCTTCATGGAACATATCATTGATCAAAGATGCGACAAATACTTCTTGAATAGATGGTTGCATAAATGGATGTATATGAATCCTCTGCTTTGTCTAAAACCTAGCTCTTGCTTTGTCATTTCTTCATGAAAATGTAAATTTTGATAGACGTTAAAAGAGTGTTGCTGTCTATTGCCAAGCTCTGATTATTCTTACCTCCCTTGCTTTGTGAGTCAAACCATTCTAACCCTTCCTGCCAGGCAATCAAGCCCACACTGAGATCTCCTCCCTTACATTTCTAACTGGACTAGTCCTTTTGCAATTCATCATGCTCTGCATTACTCTTCTCCTTGTATTTGTTACATTATCTTGCTACTGATTGCCTTATTTGTTAAAGGCAATTCTGTTTACTTTCTGCTTTCCCAAAGAAGATAAGCCCCTTAACAGCAGGAACTATACATACTATAATGGATAAAAGTGTAAGTGCTTGAGCTAGTCTAGCCTGGCTTTGTGACATAATATCTGTGTGATCCAGTGTAAGTGACTTAACCTCGCTGGACTTTGGTTTCCTTACCTGTAATATGGAAATAATAGGAGTTCTCCACTCTCAATGGGTTGTTGTGAGGATTACAGTCATTAATATGTATAAAGTACTTAGAATATTTTGTGGCACATAGTATGTGCTCAGTAAATATCAGTTACATATTTGATTTCTCAGCATAGCACCTGTCACAAAATATGATAGAATATATGAGATACTCAGTAAATAATTTTTAAAGTTTAGCCATAAATAGGAGAGTGAAAAGATGATGAGATATGCACATTTAAATCTATTTTTAAAAATTTCTATTTTTACCGTTTGCTCTTTGATTGACTGGTAAAGATAAAACATAAAAACCTCTTAAAAATAAAAAAACAAAAACACTTAAACTCTCCAGTGCCAATAGACTAACAATCTGGAGACTCCTGATACAGTCCAGACTCTGACCTTAGCCACCTGGGTGACCTCTGGTGAGTCACTGAAGTGTTCTGATCATTTGTTTCCAAATCTCTCTGTTAGGCATAATAATACCACTCCCCTCAACTGAGTCTTTCAAATTTCTAAATGAGTGTATAAGAATAAGTGACTTAAGATCCTGACTCATCACATTCAGCATAATAGCCTTACCCCCTACTTCAGTGAGAAAACTAAAGCCGTCACACGTGATCTCCTTCAACTTTCTGCCACCATGAATAAATACATCGAAAGATATGCTTAATTGATTCCCCTCCTTTTTCAGAGAATGAGCTTTCCCTCCTGGTCAGCCCTAACTTCTTAGCTATGTCCTTGATCTCCTTCTTTTCTACCCCCTATGAAATGATGAAAATGCTCACAAAAGCAGTAATCAGCTTTAAACATCTGCCAGCAATTATCCTCTCCCTTTCCTGTATCTTCAAATCACCCCTCTCTAATGCCTGTTTTCCCTCAGCCTGTGAGCCTGCTTAAGTTTCTCCCATTCCAAAATCCTTAATCCCACACCCCCTCTAACATCTAAGATCTCTCCTCTTTCATCTAGACTTCTCAAAAGGCTTCGCCATTTCCCCTTCTTTTACTGGATTTGCTTGATATGGTAGTGATTGATCTCCTAATTGCTAAATCCAACATTTTCATATTCTAGCCCTCATCTAATTACATGCATCTGATATGCTGAATATGCCCTCCTCTTGTAACCCACTCTACAATTTCTGTGACTCCTTTATCTCCTGGTTCTTCTTCTACCTAGACGATTGTTTCTGTCTCTCTCCTTCACTGCCTCAGCTCACTTTCTGAATGATGGTTTCCCCTAGCAATCTGTCCCTATTCCACTTGTCTTCCCTCATGAGTCTTCTTGCTGGGGGAGATGGGGGGTGGTCTCATCATTTCAGTTACAACTTCTAATGGAACAGTTCACACATATTTGAAACAGGAACTGAAAGTGGAATTCAGTCTACTTGGGTTTAGGTTGAGGCCCCAAGACAACAGATGTCAACTAGTCCCATGCTCCAGAATGAAATTCTATAGCACCTGAGCAGAACTGGAAGTGGAAAGCACATCTTATATTACAGCTTTACTAATGTATCTTCACACAGTAGAACTGCAGAGGTGAGGATGGGACAGGGTCATAAGTAATCAGCCAAAGGAAACACACTGCTGGCATGTGTAGTTAGCATAGCGGTAGTCACCATAGCTCAGTACACAACTCTTCAATGAGCCCATGGAAGTGCTCAAAAGGGAAAGAACCACCTTGAAACATCTGGAACAGCCAGTGCAACCCCATACCAGATTACACTGGTGCCACTCAAGAGAGACCTTTTCTGACCCTTACTTTCCTCCCTCCTCCCATCTATTGCCTGCTCACAGTGGGAAAGCAGAATTTGACATGAAATGCTGATTTGCAATTTCAACTACTACATAAGGTCAGATATTTTAATTATTAAAATGAGACTATCTAGGGAGCCAAAAGTGACCAAAAGGACTCAATGGTGACTGTCTCTCAAGTTGCATTTATTAAGTATAATGAACACATCTATATTACTAGTCCAGACTCTTATCTGAGCCTTGTATTCATAATCCTAACATCCAACCACACATCTTCACCTGGATGCCTTAAATTACACATGTTCCAAACTAAACTCATCCTTGCCTAAACTTGTTTCTACCTCTATATTTTTTCTCAGATGGCATCAACCATTCTTGGTTTCCATATTTATATCAATATCCCTAAGAGCAAAATAAAGTTCCAAGGATCACTCTATTCTTTTATACTCTATTCTTAATGCCATTGTGCTAACTCAAATCTTCATCATTGTTCCCCTGGACTACTGGACTTTCTCTGACTAGTCTTGATATGTCAAACCTGCAGCTGACCCAGTGAAACCCTGCATTGTGGTTATCTATTTAAAATTAAAATCGAATGGCTTAAGAACCTTCAATGATTTCTCATCACCCAAAGAATTCCCTTATCAGAATATTCTGGCCTTTAACTACTTCTTCATTTTCATCTCTAGTTATTTGTTGCTTCAAATTACATGCTCCACCCATATTAATATGTCTGGAACCTCTGTTTCCATCAACAGACACCAATGTGGATGTTTACTGCTTTACTGTCTTGTTCTGTTATTGATACCCTGGAATGTCTTTCTCACCAATCCTCCTCATACTGCCAAACTCTTCTTCATCTTCTAAGACTCAATTTGGGTATCAGCTCCTTCAGGAAGCCCATTCTAGCACCATCTTCCTGTATACAGACTATGTGGTTACCTCTCTTATACATGCTATGACACATTTCTATAGCTGCAGATACCGCTTCACACTGTACCCTTTTGTCTACTTATCATTCTACTTTACTAGATTATATTTCTGGAGGGAAGTGACTATATTTTATCTATAAAGCTCCAAAGCAAAGTGTTTGGCACATGGCACACATGTAACAAACATTTTTGAAAAGAAGGAAGGAATTGTATAAAAGTATTTTACAAACCTTCTTTCATCACATTATTTCATTTGACCCTCAGAACAAAATCATGGAGTAGATATTTTAATTTCTATTTTACAATAAGGGAAAACAAGTCTTGGATAGCATAAGCAACCTGCTGACGACCACCGAGGGGATTAAGTGTAGCAAGGATTATGTATCTATGTCTTCTAGGACCAGGGTCCATGTTTAGCCCACTCAACCACACTGGCACCTTTGAACACTGAACCTAAATGTATATGTGAGATAAGGCATGAGGTGTCTGATACTGTTAACAGGAGTTTCCTCTAGCCCTAAAACACCAGAAAGAGAAGAATCAAATTCCAGTCAAAGTAAAAGAAAGAACCAGAGCTGTCTGAGTATAAGAGATGAGGTAAAGGGCCATCGGACCTTTGAGAACTGTGCTGCTTTACACACCACCTGCCTCTTAGAGCATCCTATTATTAAGCAGAGAAGTTTTTAAACCACCATGTAATTACACTGGATTATCCAAAGTAACTCTACAGTGCCAACCCTGTAACTCTCCGCCTGAGACACAATTGTTTCTCAGGCTGAATCAGAGTATGTTTTCCGTAGGAAGCCAGCATGGTTCTGGCACAACAAGAAAGCTGTTCTTTTGGTTTCAACATATTCATCTGGATCTCTATCTCATCTTAGAAAAGATTTCCACTCTTTCATGGCAGACTTAGGAGTCTGATTTTCCAGTTTTGTCTATATATTTGAGATGACAACCTACGCTTTTCTCTCCCTGCCTTTTCCCTGCTCACTTATCTCCCACTAAAGTAAGAGGTAGGCTCTAAGCTCATTGTCTCAAGGGAGGAATGGGGAAAGGCAGAATGCTTTCGGGACAGCAGATAATGGCAACACAGAGAGGGCTCAACCTCAGCTACCAACTCTCCTCACTGCTCCAGGCCAGGTTCCTGAGAGTACAGAGGTCCTAGGCTCTGCTCCTCAGCAATATCAACAGGCAGGTGTCCAGGGCCCAGGAGGAAGATGGCTTCTTAGGGTTTCTAGGCACACAGGATCAGAGGAAGACTTGCTTAAGATTCCATAAGGGCCACAAGCATGGCAAGGAAGCAGCAGAAGAATGCCAGACCTAAATAAATGATGAGGATAGGGACAACAGGCTTCTTCTCATGGTCAAGCCAGCTTGCAGGTCCAATGGCCAAAGACAAGGTTGCCCTATAGTCATACTTGGCAGTAAGACCAGGAGTTGTGACTCACCCTTGAACCACTCACCCCTGACTCACCCTTGAACCCCAGGGAGTCCTAAGCTTAACTTTTCCACTGGGTAAATAGGACTCAGAAATAGAAGTTAAGGCACGTTAGTGAAAGTAAAGGCAGTAATATCTATTGCGATTCGAAGTTTGTGAACTGAGATTCATAGATAAGTTATTGTCATCATCATCACTGTCATCATCATCACCATCATCACCATCATTACCATATACTGTGGAATTTCTTCAAATACCTGACTGACAGTAATTTCCAAAGCTACCTCTATTGCACGGGAGATTGGCAGGACCACCTGAGGCCTACTATTTTGTGGGGCATTATATTGTGGGGAAAATGTGCACAGCAATGCAGAAGAACAGAGGCAACATCCCTACTTCTATATCTGAGTCTTTATCGCCAGGTCTTCTCCTGTTCCCACCCATGTTCTTCCTATTCGCTTTAAAGAAAATCACAGGAGTTTGGGATTAGCAGATGCAAACTATCATATAGAGAATGGATAAACAACAAAGTCTTACCACATAGCACTGGGAACTGTATTCAATACCTATGATAAACCATAATGAGAAAGAATATGAAAAAGAATGTGTGTGTATATATATGTGTGTAGGTATAACTGAATCACTTTGCTGTACAGCAGAAATTAACGCAACATTGTAAATCCACTATTCTTCAATAAAATAATTTTTTTTTTAAAAATCACCAAACTGCAAAATTGGAAAGCTCACTGGCACACCTTGCCCTTCATGTTCCTCTAAGCGAGGAGCCCTGGTTGTATCAACTCCTGTATCCAGTTGCCACTCGGAGGAATAGATTTTCCAAACATAATATTTTTCATGCTACACTGTTGCTGCCACCTCTGAGCTGTATCTGAATTTTCCTAATCCTGAAAATCCTGTTAAAAAAGTTGGATGACCTTGGTCTTCTCCGGCGCTTTGCTCTTGAATCATTGAGAAAGCAAAGAAGAGGAATATTACATGCAAATGCACACTGTGTAAATCACTCGTGTCACCCCGGCTGCTGTCTAGGGCTGTGTGATCTGGAGACAACAAAAACAGTCTGCCTGAGGTATAGGATTTCAAGGCAATGAGAAAAAGAGAAACATTCCAGTCTCATAGACTCAGCAGCCTTTCACTTCCAACTCCCTTTGAAGCTAGAAGGCCAATAAAGCAATTGTTTTTCTCTTTAAGAAAGGTCAGAGTTTATTTCTAGGCCTTTCTAGCACAACAAAAGTAAGATCAGAGAAAAGCCAGCATATTTACATCAGTGTTCATTCAGTCCTATATTCCACATTCGTCTCTATGACAAATATGAAACATCTACCCTGGTCAGGCACTGCACATGACTCATTTCCTCCTTTTACAAATGGGGAAACTGGGACTCAGAGGATAACTTCCAGTTAGGAAGAGCTGGGATTTGAACTAAGGTGGGTATGATCTCCCCACTGTACTGCACTGCTTCCTCATCATGTCCTCTTTCATCCATGACACTAAATAATGCTTGAGTGGCTATTGAATAGACCCACATTTTTCAGGGCCACTCCAAGTCAGAACAATCTCATAAAAATACGAATAAGGTCACGACGTCACTCCATGGCTTGAGATACGCTAATGAATTATCACACTTAGAATAAAATCGAAACACTCTTTCACGGTCCGCAAGTGATCTGGCCCTTGCCTAACCCTGGCGCTTCCCCTACACTCTCCACATCTCTTGCTCTGCTGCAGCCATCCTGCCCTTCTTTCTGTTTTTTCAAGGTTCCCCTCATTCCCTCACAGGGTTCTACATTGGTCTTTTGCCTGAAGGTTCTTCTCACAGATCTTGAAATGGATGACCCCTCAATGTTGAGATGTCAGCTCACAGACTGGCATTGCTTATGTGTTTATTTTCTTGTTGGCTGTCTGCATATCCCTGGTATAAGGTAAGGTGATATGAGAGGGAACATGCCTCCCACTCACTGTTCTATCCCTAGCACTCAGAACAGTGTGTGGCACACAGTAGGTACTCAATAAATATTTATTAACTGAATTCATTTGTTATTACTAGAAAAATTTTAAATGCTAAATCATAATCCTTTCCCTGGTTATGAATATATATTTGGCATTCACAAAATATTGAAGGTTAATATTGGCATAAAGTTTGATTTTGCCATTTTCATAGGCAACATATAACTATTGTTTAATATAATGATGATTTTTCTCATATCCACAGCTATTCTAAATTCAGAATCTGTTTTCTATGTTACTAGCAGTTTTAAAAAAAAAGATTTCCCATAAATATTTTATGTTGTTTATAGCTCCTTATTTTGATCATTCAATATTTGGTGACACATTGAAAACAATAAAATAAGTATCTGCTAAGTGGGACTGACTTATTAACAAGGTCCCAGTAAAACAAATGAAGTAAATTCCTCTTCCGGATGGCAATACTGACACCAAGTTTCATCTGTCCACCAGCTCCTGCCCTCTTTCTTCCTGCTAATGGTGACATTTCGACATATCCATCTTGCCCTTGGAATTAGCTCTGCAGAGCCCTTTAAACCAATTCTGAGAGCATCAGACTGCCAGTCTGGGACTGAGAAATTAAACTGACTGGGAAGAGGCTTATGTGCAACCTTGAACCCCATTTCTAATTGCCGTGTTTTACAATATCCATGACATTTGGAGACAGCATCCTGACTCTACAACATATCGGCTGTGTGGGCTTGGGTGAAATAATAATCAAAAAAAAAACCCCAAAAAACAAAACTCCCTTAACTTCAGATTCCTCGATTGTAAAATGGATGTCTAGGAAATAGGCTTCTAGTCTTTATGATTTGTGTGCAGGAGGTTTTTAGGCCAATGCTTTTGGGAACAACACACTTATAAGGGGTGAAGAGAAAGGACTGGGCAGAGCAGATGAACTGTGATGCTGCAACAGAGGCCTCAGCTCAACCTACTACTGATGCTTTGGAGCTGGGATGGCCTTTCAGTGATGTTGAGACTAGGTACTGAATCTTGATAATCTACATCAATCAGTCACTGGATACAGGCTGCCCACAGAAGGAACTGTGACCCTGGACAATTGCTGTCTTTGGTTGACAGCAATTCCTGATAGGGAGTCAGGCAAGAGCCTTCAACTGCCAATACTTGGGGGCAGCTGGGGGAGTGAGTAGCTTGGTCCTTAAGGATGTCTGGGTGGCGCCCCGCAGCATCCACTACGTGGGGTTGGTCATATTTCTTTGCCAGATTTCACGTGATATCAAACAAGGTCATGTGTGTTGAAAGCATCTAGCCTAGTTGCAACACTTAGATGACACTCAATAAAAATGTGCCATATGAATGAACAAAAGAAAAATGAGTAAATGTTTTATTGATGCCATGTTTTGTTTTATTTGCTAGCTCCCGTGTGCTGCCCGTGTTTGTCACCTGTGTCTCTCTTTCATAAAGTATGTGATTATAAAGATTTAACTTTTTAGAGAGGCTCTACTGGGTCTACCATGAGGGGCCTGTCTCCACTTCACAAATTGACTCATTTTCCCATTTGCTTTGAATGATCAGCTACACTTTTAAGTTATAGGAAGTACTGTACTAAGTGGGTCACGTTTGACAGCTACATGTTGGACCTTTGAAGACAGAATTTGGGGGATTTTTATCATCAGAGTTAGGCTGACTGGAATCTAATCTTTTATAGATTTTTTTTAAAAAATCACTTCTATTTTTCAGGCTTTAAGGCTAGCCTGGAAAGGTAATATTTTCTAATTATTTCATTTCAGCTGGCCCATACATGAGATTTGCAGTAGAAACAAGGCAAATGTTATACATCTGAATCAAGAGAAAGTCATGTTTATAGTTATTTCTTTTACAAAATAAGAATTCATTTTCCTCTTTATGGACTAGATCTCCTGTTTTAAAGAAATTCCCCCAATAAATACACTTTTACACATATTAATTAACAACCTTTTGAGATAAATACGTATTTCCCCATTTATGGAGAGATTTAAGTGACTTGCTGAGTTGCAGAATTTGTAAGGGACAGAGCTATAGCTTGCAATTTTGACTATTGTGCCATGTCCACCTCCAATAATACCACAGTGATTTTGTTTTCTCTCTCAAAAATTTGTTTTCTCACTGTATAATTAGTTAATTCTTTAATTCCATTATGAAATATTTTTGTACCACTTATTATATACCAGGTCCAGACTGCAAGACGAGTAACAGTGTCCCTAAATGCAAGTACTCACATAGGTAAGACCAACTACTACAACAAGAGATGTGTCAGAACAAAGCCTTAGACCTTTGTGAGATGAATCTATTTCCTTCAGTGTCTTACTTGTTATTCAATCATTAAGTCAGGCTACTTATATGGTTTTCAAATTTCTTAAGAAGAAGCAGTTACTTTTAACCTCACTTTTAATCCTCAGGGTGACAAATATCCTTAGAACAGGCTGTTTCTTCTCAAGTGAACATCCTGATACATGCTACTTAGACTCCAATATAAATGAAACCTAATGGCTAGAGGAAAATCACATTCTCCTGGAATTGTACATTTATGACCCTAATAAGGTGAACAATGGCTCTGTTAATTTTTTGAAATCCAATACATTCACAATTACACTAATACAGGCTAATTTTCAAGGGAACAAAAATAAAATAAATTGCTTCTTTGGAGAAATCTCCAATGAGAGCTATCTTATGACATGGTATCTCCCTGGAGACTGGTTATAGAATTTTCTTGCAGAAAACATTTTATGTGATGAAAATGGAGTGCATCTGTTTCCTTGGAAACAAACCCTTTCACCTTCATTGCACAGAATTTTAAGCAATGAAAATTTAGTAATTAGGCCCAGAATCTACCTATTTTAAACTAGTGGAATTTTCAAATGCATGATATTATTAGAAGTAATGTGCAATAAAATCCAGTTAGCTCAGTTAAAGTCAAACAAATAACCTTTACATATCCTAGAAGTATAGACATCTGGCATTTTAAGCAGTGAAATAGAATTACCTAAGGACTCATACTTGAATGGGTTAGAAAATCCTTCAGTTCAAATCATCAGATGACTAAAATAATCTGTCCTAAAGAGCGAGCTAAGAAAGGCACAAGTTGAGTAAACAAACATTAGTTATTAGAAAGTTTCATCATGAGAAAGGCAGTACTGTGACTATTGGCCAGTAGTCTCAAGCAAATAACAGTTTTGGGTATAGAAAATGTTTTCTACAGGGAAACAAGAAGTCTGTTTTCTTTGCTAAAGTGTGTGCGGGAGGTGTCTTACAGTCCTTTGGGGTTTTTTTCCCCTGAGCACTTATTTTTAGAAAAAATTTTATTGATGTACACTTGATTTACAATGTTTCAGGTGTACAGTAAAGTGATTCAGTTATACATATATATGTGGACATACATAAGTAGTCTTTTTCAGATTCTTTTCCATTACAGGTTATTGCAAGATATTGAATATAGTTCCCTGTGCTATACAGTAGGTCCTTGTTATTTATCTATTATACGTACAGTGGTGTGTATCCGTTAATCCCAAATTCCAAATTTATTTCTCCTCCCCGTTTCCCCTTTGGTAACCATAAGTTTGTTTTCTATGTCTGTGAGTCTATTTCTGTTTTGTAAATGTTATTTGTGTCATTACTTTATATCCCACATATAAGTGATATCATATGATATTTTTCTATCTCTAGCCCTTTTCTTTTTTACAGAATCAACCAGAATCAGCCTCCTGGATATACTTGAGATATCACATGCTTTCTTTTTTTGTATTATATACTATTTGCAGGGTAAAGATAAAAATATTGGGGGAGCACTAGACCAGTTAAGACTAATTCTGACATTTCTCAGGCTCAAATGATTACTTCGATAAAAGTAATCATATACTTTAATTAATTCTACACTTTATTTAGTTTCTACATTTTATTTAAACTCTAGAAGAAAAATGTTACAGAGCATTTTTCTCCTTTTTTTTCTGTTACAAAATTTTCTTTATTGAAATGATTGGATAAGCTTTGAACATTTTACCCTGGCTTTAAAGTTCAAATCACTTAGAAGTGTCCCTAATGTGTAGACAGAATTATATTTAAAATTTTTAAACTTTGAAATAAATTTAACCTTACAGAAAAGTGGCAAAAACAGTAGAGAGTTATGGGGTACCCTTCATCCTCCACCTAGTTTCCCAAAAGTTAACATCTTGCATAACTATAGTATAATTATCAAAATTAAGAAATTAACATGCTACAATACTATTAACTAAATTGTAGTCTTTATTCATAATTTACCAGTTTTCCTACTAATGTCCTTTTTTTCTGTTCCATGATCCAATTCAGTATCTCACATTACATTTAGTTTTAAAATTTCTTTATTCATCTCTAACCTGTGATGGTCCTCCCTTGTTCTTTGTCTTTCATGACCTTGATACTTCTGAAGAGTACAAGTCTGTTACTTTGTAAACTGTTCCTGAGCAGTGATGCACCTTTTAAGTTTATCCTACGAAAGGGTACATGATTTCAATTTATCTTATTACCACTGATCATTGGTTAAACTTGATCATTGGTTGAGAATGAATCTGCTGGATTTCTCCACTTAAAAAAAAATTACTATTTTGCCTCTGTAGTTAAATAAGTATCTTGGGACAGATACTTTGAGACTATGTTCTTTCTCAAACCCAATAGTTTTAGCCTCTACTGGTGGATCTTGCCTACAGCTATTACTGCTATGTTTTACTGGTGACTTTCTGCTTCTCTCATTCTTTCTACATTTATTAATTTGAATTCTACTGTAAAAAGGGGCTATATGGACAGTTTTTTGTTTTTATTTTTGGTTGGTTTGAAAATAATCATTTTACTGCTTTGTCCTAGGTCCTCTGAAACAATTTTAAGTTTTAGAAGATCAAAGTTGTTATCTTAATAAGGCGGGGTTGGTATGAAGAAATGTTACCATGGGCCAAGAAAGTTAAAGCTTAAAAAAACAAACAAAAAAAAGAGAGTCCATAAAGCAAATGCTTTAAGGAAAGCTTCAATCTCTGAAACAATTTATTTGTATTTGATGTTAGTAACAAAAGAGGCATATTAGAAAGTTACCAAGTCTTGATTATTCAATTATGTATTCAATGGATTGAAGACATTTTGCTAGGTGAGCAACTGACCATTTTTCATGACCCAACTAAAATAGCTCTTCTCAAAATCCTTCTCTGACTTACTCTGCAGTGTAATTATTCACCCCTTTTTTATTGTCTATTAGTGTGTGCCTCTGATATTTGCTGCTTTTTTTTTAAAAGATTTTTTTGATGTGGACCATTTTTAAAGTCTTTATTGAATTTGTTACAATATTGCTTCTGTTTTATGTTTTGGTATTTTGGCCACAAGGCATGTGGGATCTTAGCTCCCCAACCAGGTATTGAACCCACACCCATTGCATTGGAAGGTGAAGTCTTAACCACTGGACCACCAGGGAAGTCCCAAATTTTTAAAATTGTATTTCAATTGTGGACTTTCTCACCTGCGCTCGACCCCTCTCCCTTTCTCTTTCCTCTAAGACTGCAAGCTTCTTGGGATCTGCCACCTCATCTGATTTACCCTTGTATTTCCAACACTTAACCCAGGGTTAATACATACAGGTCTTCAAATTAATGTTTAATAAATTCTCGACAGACGGATGGATGGATGGGCCAAAATACCTGCCCTCAGGAAGCTTAATCTAGTTATAATTTGAATTATTACAGGCAAAATAAGGGGGGAAATATATAAAAAGAGTCTGGCTTAGCCATTAAAAGTCATGTGGACATAGCAAATTCATTTACCTTTCTGGGTTTCAGTTTCTCCATCAAAAAAAAGGATTAGATGATTCCTAAAGTTATTTTCAATAATAATACATTCCATCATTCTAACATCTATTTGGATATTGCTGAAATATGAATACTGTACTAATATGTACTCAAAATGTCCAATTGAATAAAATTTAAAGCAAGTACACATGTTCTTTCTAACACCAGAACATGTATATATTTTATCTAAATTGCATCATTGTATAAAATTAGATCCTTTTTTCATATGACTGTCAATCTGTTAGCTCTTCAGAACTAACCAAGGAGCATGATCATTTTCTATCTCAAGTTACGGCAAAAGTAAGCATTTTTGGTGCCTTCCCAACTCCCCTGGAACAACATTTACCAATTATGCTAACCCTGCTTCACACATGCTGATGTTGTATGCACATCGCCTTTCATGGGACGAATCCATAATTTGATAAATAAAATTTAATGCTTAATGGCATCATACAGACTTCTTTCTGTGTAGAACAGTTTGCCTTAAACTTACTAATGAAAATAATATCTTGCATTTGCTTTGCATTTTATATTTCAAAGGGCTTTCGCATTCATCACCTTGTATAAGGAAAGACGTTAAAAATATTTAGGAGCGGTCTTGGCGGAAGATGGCGGAAGAGTAAGATGCAGAGATCACCTTCCTCCCCACAGATACATCAGAAATTCATCTACACGTGGAACAACTCCTACAGAACACCTACTGAACGCTGACAGAAGACCTCAGACCCCCCAAAAGGCAAGAAACTCCCCACATACCTGGGTAGGGCAAAAGAAAAAAAGAATAAACAGAGACAATAGGATAGGGACTGGACCTGCACCAGTGGGAGGGAGCCGTGAAGGAGGGAAGGTTTCTACACACTACAAGCCCCTTGGAGGGCGGAGACTGCAGGTGGCGGAGGGGGAAAGCTTCGGAGTAGTGGAGGAGAGCACAGCAACAGGGGTGCGGAGGGCAAAGCGGAGAGATTCTGGCACAGAGGACCGGTGCCCTCAGGCACACACCAGCCTGAGAGGCTTGTCTGCTCGGCCGCCGGGGCGGGCGGGGCTGGGAGCTGAGGCTCGGGTATCGGCTTTCAGTCGGAGCGCAGGGAGAGGACTGGGGCTGGCGGCAGGAAGAGAGCCTGAAGGGGTTAGTGCACCACGGCTAGCCTGGAGGGAGTCCGGGGAAAGGGTCTGGAGCTGCCAAAGAGGCAAGAGACTTTTTTCCCTTTTGTTTCCTGGTGCGCGAGGAGAGGGCATTAAGAGGGCTGCTTGGGGAAGCGCCGGAGACAGGCGCAAGCCGCGGGTAAGGCGCGGACCTCGGAGACGGGCGTGGGACGCTGGGGCTGCCGCCGCCGCCGCCGCTGCCGCCGCCGCGGGGCCTGTGTGCGAGTGCGGGTCACTGTCCGCCCCGCCTTCCGGGGGGCCTGTGCACCCCGCCACTGCCGGGGTCTCGGGACCCGGGGACGGCTTTCCCGGGAAAGCGCACGGAGCGCCGCGGGCTGCTGCAACGTCACGCTGGCCTCTGCCGCCGCAGGCCCGCCCCACACTGCGCGCCCCTCCCTACCTTCTGCCTGAGTGAGCCAGAGCCCCCGAATCAGTGGCTCCTTTAAACCCGTCCTGTCTGAGCAAAGAACGGATGTCCTCCGGCGACCTACGCGCAGAGGCGGGGCCAGGTCCAAGGCTGAGACCCGGGAGCTGTGAGAGCAGAGACAGGGAAATCTCTCTGTGCAGCCTCGGAGGCAGCGGATTAAAGCTCCACGGTCCATATGATGTGCCCTGTGTCTGTGGAGTGCATGAATGGACAGCGAATCATCCCAAATTGAGGAAGTGGACTTTGAGGACAAGATTTCAGACTTCTCGCCCTTTTCCTTTTTTTACAACGAATTATCCCAAATTGAGGAGGTGGACTTGGAGAGCAAGATTTTTGATTTTTCCCCTTGCTCTCTTTTTGTGAATGTGTATGTGTAGTCTTCTATGTAAGATTCTCTCTGTATAGCTTTGCTTCCACCATATGTCCCAGGGTTCTATCGGTCCGTTTTTTTTAAATAATTACTTTTTAATTTTAATAACGTTACTATATTTCATACTTTATTCTATTTTACTTTACCTGCTCTTTCTTTTTTTCCTACCTTCCCTTCCTCCCTCCCTCCCTCCGCTCCTCCTTTCCTTCTTTCTTTTTCTTTCCTCCCTCCCTCCCTCCCACCCTTCTTCTTTCCACTTTCTTTTTCTTTCCTTCCTCCCTCCCTCCCTCCTGTCTTTCTTTCTCTTTCCTTCCTCCCTCCCTCCCTCCCTTCTTCCATTCACTCTTCCTTTTGCTTTCATTCCTCCCTCCCTCCCTCCTTTCTTTCCTTCTCTCTTTCCATCCTTCCTCCCTCCCTCCCTCCTTTCTTTCTTTCTTCCGTCCTTCCTTTCTTCCCTTCTTCCTTTCTTTCCCTCTCTCTTTCTTTCTTCTACTAATTCTTTCTTTCTACTTTTTCTCCCTGTTATTCTGAGCCGGGTGGATGAAAGGCTCTTGGTGCTGCAGCCAGGAGTCAGTGCTTGCCTCTGAAGTGGGAGAGCCAACTTCAGGACACGTGTCCACAAGAGACCTCCCAGCTCCACATAATATCAAGTAGCGAAAATCTCCCAGAGATCTCCATCTCAGCACCAGCACCCAGCTTCAGTGAACGACCAGCAAGCTACAGTGCTGGTCACCCTATGCCAAGCAACTAGCAAGGCAGGAACACAACCCCACCCATTAGCAGAGAGGCTACCTAAAAACATTATAAGGCCATAGGCACCCCAAAACACACCACCAGACGTGGACCTGTCCACCAGAAAGACAAGATCGAGCCTCAGCCACCAGAACACAGGCATTAGTCACCCCACCAGGAAGCCTATACAACCTATTGAAACAACCTTAGCCACTGGAGACAGACACCAAAAACAACGGGAACTACGAACCTGCAGCCTGCAAAAAGGAGACCCCAAACACAGTAACATAAGCAAAATGAGAAGACAGAAAAACACACAGCAGGTGAAGGAGCAAGATAAAAACCTACCAGACCTAACAAATGAAGAGGTAATAGGCAGTCTACCTGAAAAAGAATTCAGAATAATGATAGTAAAGCTGATCCAAGATTCTATTTCCAAGATCCATAATCTTGGAAATAGAATAGACAAAATGCAAGAAACAGTTAACAAGGACCTAGAAGAACTAAAGATGAATCAAGCATCGATTAAAAACACAATAAATGAAATGAAAAATACTCTAGATGGGATCAATAGCAGAATAACTGAGGCAGAAGAACGGATAAGTGAGGTGGAAGATAAAATAGTGGAAATAACTGCTGCAGAGCAAAATAAAGAAAAAAGAATGAAAAGAACAGAGGACAGTCTCAGAGACCTCTGGGACAACATTAAATGCACCAACATTCGAATTATAGGGGTTCCAGAAGAAGAAGAGAAAAAGAAAGGGACTGAGAAAATATTTGAAGAGATTATAGTTGAAAACTTCCCTAATATGGGAAAGGAAATAGTTAATCAAGTCCAGGAGGCACAAAGAGTCCCATACAGAATAAATCCAAGGAGAAATACGCCAAGACACATATTAATCAAACTGTCAAAAATTAAACACAAAGAAATCATATTAAAAGCAGCAAGGGAAAAACAACAAATAACACACAAGGGAATCCCCATCAGGTTAACAGCTGATCTCTCAGCAGAAACTCTACAAGCCAGAAGGGAGTGGCAGGACATAATTAAAGTGATGAAGGAGAGAAACCTGCAACCAAGATTACTCTACCCAGCAAGGATCTCATTCAGATTTGATGGAGAAATTAAAACCTTTACAGACAAGCAAAAGCTGAGAGAGTTCAGCACCACCAAACCAGCTTTACAACAAATGCTAAAGGAACTTCTCTAGGCAAGAAACACAACAGAAGGAATATACCTACAATAACGAACCCAAAGCAATTAAGGAAATGGGAATAGGAACATACATATCAATAATTACCTTAAATGTAAATGGACTAAATGCTCCCACCAAAAGACACAGAGTGGCTGAATGGATACAAAAACAAGACCCATATATATGCTGTCTACAAGAGACCCACTTCAGACCTAGAGACACATACAGATTGAAAGTAAGGGGATGGAAAATGATATTCCATGCAAATGGAAATCAAAAGAAAGCTGGAGTAGCAATTCTTATATCAGACAAAATAGACTAAAATAAAGACTATTAGAAGAGACAAACAAGGACACTACATAACGATAAAGGGATCGATCCAAGAAGAAGATATAACAATTGTAAATATTTATGCACCCAACAAAGGAGCACCTCAATACATAAGGCAAATACTAACAGCCATAAAAGGGGAAATCGACAGTAACACAATCATAGTAGGGGACTTTAACACCCTACTTTCACCAATGGACAGATCATCCAAAATGAAAATAAATAAGGAAACACAAGCTTTAAATGATACATTAAACAAGATGGACTTAGTTGATATTTATAGGACATTCCATCCAAAAACAACAGAATACACATTTTTCTCAAGTGTTCATGGAACATTCTCCAGGATAGATCATATCTTGGGTCACAAATCAAGCCTTGCTAAATTTAAGAAAATTGAAATTGTATCAAGTATCTTTTCCGACAACAATGCTATGAGACTAGACATCAATTACAGGAAAAGATCTGTAAAAAATACAAACACATGGAGGCTAAACAATACACTACTCAATAACGAAGTGATCACAGAAGAAATCAAAGAGGAAATTAAAAAATACCTAGAAACAAATGACAATGGAGACACGATGACCCAAAACCTATGGGACGCAGCAAAAGCAGTTCTAAGGGGGAAGTTTATAGCAATACAATCCCACCTTAAGAAACAGGAAACATTTCGAGTAAACAACCTGACCCTGCACCTAAAGCAATTAGAGAAAGAAGAACAAAAAAACCCCAAAGTTAGCAGAAGGAAAGAAATCATAAAAATCAGATCAGAAATAAATGAAAAAGAAATGAAGGAAACGATAGCAAAGATCAACCAAACTAAAAGATGGTTCTTTGAGAAGATAAACAAAATTGACAAACCATTAGCCAGACTCATCAAGAAAAGAAGGGAGAAGACTCAAATCAATAGAATTAGAAATGAAAAAGGAGAAGTAACAACTGACACTGCAGAAATACAAAAGATTATGACAGATTACTATAAGCAACTCTATGCCAATAAAATGGACAACCTGGAAGAAATGGACAAATTCTTAGAAATGCACAACCTGCCAAGACTGACTCAGGAAGAAATAGAAAATATGCATAGACCAATCACAAGCACTGAAATTCAAACTGTGATTAAAAATCTTCCATCAAACAAAAGCCCAGGACCAGATGGCTTCACAGGCGAATTCTATCAAACATTTAGAGAAGAGCTAACACCCATCCTTCTCAAACTCTTCCAAACAATATCAGAGGGAGGAACACTCCCAAACTCATTCTACGAGGCCACCATCACCTTGATACCAAAACCAGACAAGGATGTCACAAAGAAAGAAAACTACAGGCCAATATCACTGATGAACATAGATGCAAAAATCCTCAACAAAATACTAGCAAACAGAATCCAACAGCACATTAAAAGGATCATACACCATGATCAAGTGGGGTTTATTCCAGGAATGCAAGGATTCTTCAATATACGCAAATCAATCAATGTGATACACCATATTAACAAGTTGAAGGAGAAAAACCATATGATCATCTCAATAGATGCAGAGAAAGCTTTCGACAAAATTCAACACCCATTTATGATAAAAACCCTGCAGAAAGTAGGCATAGAGGGAACTTTCCTCAACATAATAAAGGCCATGTATGACAAACCCACAGCCAACATTGTCCTCAATGGTGAAAAACTGAAACCATTTCCACTAAGATTAGGAACAAGACAAGGCTGCCCACTCTCACCACTCTTATTCAACATAGTTTTGGAAGTTTTAGCCACAGCAATCAGAGAAGAAAAGGAAATAAAAGGAATCCAAATTGGAAAAGAAGAAGTAAAGCTGTCACTGTTTGCAGATGACATGATACTATACATAGAGAATCCTAAAGATGCTACCGAAAAACTACTAGAGCTAATCAATGAATTTGGTAAAGTAGCAGGATACAAAATTAATGTACGTAAATCTCTGGCATTCCTGTACACTAATGATGAAAAATCTGAAAGTGAAATCAAGAAAACACTCCCATTTACCATTGCAACAAAAAGAATAAAATATCTAGGAATAAACCTACCTAAGTAGACAAAAGACCTGTATGCAGAAAATTATAAGACACTGATGAAAGAAATTAAAGATGATACAAATAGATGGATAGATATACCATGCTCCTGGATTGGAAGAATCAATATTGTGAAAATGACTCTACTACCCAAAGCAATCTACAGATTCAATGCAATCCCTATCAAACTACCACTGGCATTTTTCACAGAACTAGAACAAAAAATTTCAAAATTTGTTTGGAAAAACAAAAGACCCCCAATAGCCAAAGCAATCTTGAGAATGAAAAATGGAGCTGGAGGAATCAGGCTCCCTGACTTCAAACTATACTACAAAGCTACAGTAATCAAGACAGTGTGGTACTGGCATAAAAACAGAAAGATAGATCAGTGGATCAGGATAGAAAGCCCAGAGATAAACCTACGGACATATAGTCACCTTATCTTTGATAAAGGAGGCAGGAATGTACAGTGGAGAAAGGACAGCCTCTTCAATAAGTGGTGCTGGGAAAACTGGACAGGGACATGTAAAAGTTTGAGATTAGATCATTCCCTAACACCATACACAAAAATAAGCTCAAAATGGATTAAAGACTTAAATGTAAGGCCAGAAACTATCAAACTCTTAGAGGAAAACATAGGTAGAACACTCTATGACATAAATCACGGCAAGATCCTTTTGGACCCACCTCCTAGAGAAATGGAAATAAAAACAAAGATAAACAAATGGGACCTAATAAAACGTCAAAGCTTTTGCACAGCAAAGGAAACCATAAACAAGACCAAAAGACAACCCTCAGAATGGGAGAAAATATTTGCAAATGAAGCAACTGAGAAAGGAGTAATCTCCAAAATTTACAAGCAGCTCATGCAGCTCAATAGCAAAAAAACACACAACCCAATCCAAAAATGGGCAGAAGACCTAAATAGACATTTCTCCACAGAAGATATACAGACTGCCAACAAACACATGAAAGGATGCTCAACATCATTAATCATTAGAGAAATGCTAATCAAAACTACAATGAGATATCATCTCACACCAGTCAGAATGGCCATCATCAAGAAATCTAGAAACAATAAATGCTGGAGAGGGTGTGGAGAAAAGGGAACACTCTTGCACTGCTGGTGGGAATGTGAATTGGTACAGCCACTATGGAGAACAGTATGGAGGTTCCTTAAAAAACTAAAAATAGAACTACCATATGACCCAGCAATCCCACCACTAGGCATGTACCCTTAGAAAACCATAATTCAAAAAGAGACATGTACCACAATGTTCATTGCAGCTCTATTCACAGTAGCCCAGAGCTGGAAACAACCTAAGTGTCCATCATCGGATGAATGGATAAAGAAGATGTGGCACATATATACAATGGAATATTACTCAGCCATAAAAAGAAATGAAACTGAGCTATTTGTAATGAGGTGGATAGACCTAGAGTCTGTCATACAGAGTGAAGTAAGTCAGAAAGAGAAAGACAAATACTGTATGCTAACACATATATATGGAATTTAAAAAAAAAATGTCATGAAGAACCTAGGGGTAAAACGGGAATAAGGACACAGACGTACTTGAGAATGGACTTGAGGATATGGGGAGGGGGAAGGGTAAGCTGTGACAAAGCGAAAGAGAGGCATGGACATATATACACTACCAAACGTAAGGTAGATAGATAGTGGGAAGCAGCCGCAGAGCACAGGGAGATCAGCTCGGTGTTTTGTGACCTCCTAGAGGGGTGGGATGGGGAGGGTGGGAG
The DNA here is from genome assembly GCF_025265405.1 of Mesoplodon densirostris. Taxonomy (NCBI): domain Eukaryota; kingdom Metazoa; phylum Chordata; class Mammalia; order Artiodactyla; family Ziphiidae; genus Mesoplodon; species Mesoplodon densirostris. The sequence continues at coordinate 58,548,309 of NC_082662.1, read as the reverse complement.
GGAGGGAGATGCATGAGGGAAGGGATGTGGGAACAGATGTATATGTATGACTGATTCACTTTGTTATAAAGCAGAAACTAATAAAAAAATTTAAAAAAATATTTAGGAGCTGAACAGAAGTCAAATATTGTTGTTCTCATTACGGTGATATGACAACCTGGTGAGGTAGACAGGGAGAGCGAGAATCATTATCCAAGTGTACAAGTTAAGTAACAAAGCCACAGCCTGGCCAAGGGATCACTCATGATCACATGTACTGTGACTTCCAGGTATTGTGAAGGGTATTTTGTCCTTGGCCTAAAGGAACTCACATCTAATAGCTGGTCTATAAACACAACTAATATGTTTTTATTTGATGAATTGATGATGAGCAGAAGGCTAAAGTGTCTGTGATGATTATTTAATGGCAACATTTACGAGTTTAAAGAATCAGAATGATACTAAAGCTTTCAGAAAAAAGCAAAAGAAATCAATAAAGGAGGGAAAGAAGGAATGGGAGGAAGGGAGGGAAAGAGGAAGGGAGGAAGTCAGGCCCATTCCCCATCATATCCTACCCCTTCACTTGAAAAAATCAAATATCTGAAAATGCTGATGAACATAAATATTTCAGGAAGCAAGGTACACAGATATGCAAAGGTACTCTGCAGGGACAGCCTTCAAAGTGGTGTCAACGTTACATTTGGGGCTTCCCTGGTGGCGCACTGGTTGAGAGTCCGCCTGCCGATGGAGGGGACACAGGTTCGTGCCCCGGTCCGGGAAGATCCCACATGCCGTGGAGCGGCTGGGCCCATGAGCCATGGCCACTGAGCCTGCGTGTCTGGAGCCTGTGCTCCGCAATGGGAGAAGTCACAACAGTGAGAGGCCCGTGTACCACAAAACAAACAAACAAACAAACAAGTTACATTTGAATACTTTCTTGTCAAATCTATTAGGATTTCAGTTATCATACCCGTTGAATTCACACGAACTAGAACAGGCTTAAGTCATGCTATTTTCTTTTGTTAAAATCACTGTCTTAACAAAAAAGTCTCATTGTCCAACCTATTTCAAGTAGAACATGCTTACTAGCATGTGGAAAAATACTGACCTTTTCAAATGTCAAGTTACGATAGGCTGGATATTCCCGTAAAGGAAAAAGAAAAGAGAAATAGATAAATGGTCAAAACACACAGCTCTTGAAAAATCCCAGTGAAACCCAAGACTCCTCAGGCCTTATGTATAAAGTATGTTATATCACAGACAAGCTTCTCTTTCTCAAGAGCATAGAAGAAGGCATCTACAATACGGCTATATTCTCCTAAAAGTGATCTAAGGGTTGGTTATATTTGTAAAATTAACCTATTTATCAGTCAGCCTCTAATAATTCATGATTTTCATTATCTGAACCTAGGTTGTAGATTCTACATGTTATTTCATAACAATTTTTTCAATATCAAAATAAATCTTTTAGGTCTAAAATTAAATATAATTTCTCTCCATATTTTAAAGAGTCCACCTTCAACGAGGACAAGAACAGTAGCAATACTAGTTAACACTTACTGTGTACCTAACAGGAACTAGGCACTGTTCTAAGTGTTTTGCATATATTAATACATGAATATTCTCAAGAACCCTACGAGGTAAGTGTTATTATTATTCCATTTTGCGGATAAGAAAACTGAGGATCGAAGAATCTAAACAGCTATGTCAGTGTTGCATAGCTAGTCAGTAGTAACTCTAGGATTATAATGCAGGCCATATGACTCCAAACTTATTGTTCTTAACCTCTACATGATGTTACAAAGGTACAAAGGAAGCAGGAAGGAAGAGAGGGTGGGAGGAGGAAGGGAGGAAAGAATGGAGAATGAAGAAAGGCAGGGAGGGAGGAAGTCAGAAAGAGCTGGGAGGGAGAGAGGAGGAACACTGGGAGGGTGGAAGGGAGACAGAAAAAGAATGTAAAAGGGAATAATTTAACTCAAGTTTCAAAAGGACAGATGAGCTTTCTCAGTGAACAGTTGTGAAACTCATCTAGTAAGTCACTGAGAATACTTTTGTGGAAGTGAAGCATGCTAACACGCTCATGTGAGAAAGTTGGGAGAGGGGAAGTTGTGGCAGAAATAGGAATGCTGTACTACTTCTTCAGGACTACTTACCAAGAACTGTGTTAGACCCATTCCCTGAAAACTGCTACTAAGAGAATAAAAAATAAATAAATAAAGGGAAATTTTCCTCCATGCATCTACTAGATGCAAATGTTAAATAGCCAGTTTTCTTCTTGAGCAACAGAGGTTAAGGCACAGAGTTCTTGGCTAATTCTTAGTTACTCTTGCCTATTCTTAGCCAAAGAATAAACAGAGCTCCTTTAAGAGACTCATAACTCACCACTGCCTAGCCTTAGGTCTGACATTCGTGTTGTGATTGGACAATTCCAAATAATCCTCTCTAGCTTGTTCTCCATAACTTCCCTCAGCTCAGGCAAATTGAACTATTTATTATTTCTTAAATTACCCCATACTTGCCCACTCACATGCTCAGTTTTCTTCATGTTTGATCAAATCCTACATTTTTCCAAGTCCCAGCTAAAACATCACTCACCGTCACTACAAAATTTCCCTGATGGCTCTACCTGATGGCCCTAGCCAGAGTGCTCTTTCCTTCCTCTGAATTCTTGTTTAACTTTGTCTGCATTTGTCTTTACACTTTTCACTTTCTTCTTGAATCTCTTACATGGATGATTCATTATCTTACTTCCTCAGGGCAGACTATAATCCTCTGAGGTAGTACCACTATTTGGTCTATCTTTAGAGATCTCATGGTACTTAAAAGATTGATTTTGAGGTAGTGGACAAAACAGGTTTTAAATAAATATTTGTTTAATTTCCACCATATTGGAATTAGTATAATTTCTCTATACTAGTACTAATTAGTACTAATTAGTACTAATTTCCACCACTATTGGGGGCATATACATAATCATTACAGGGCACACACCCTTTGTAGATATATAATGTACACATGGGGCAACTAAAATGACTTAAACTAAGCTCTAGACTCCCAGAGGAAATAGTAAGAAAACAAAGAGTCCTCATAATGATGTCTACAGAGGTCCCAAACTCAAATGCCTGGAGGGCCCGTGAAGGTAGCATTCATGAGAGAAGCCAGCACTGGGCCTCATGCAGGAAGAAGAGGGAGGGCTGGCGACAGTGGAAGTGGAAAGTGAACCCTTCAAAAGTAATCACTGCTCATTGTAAACGAGCTGGAAATAGTTCACTGGTACTGCATGGGAACGCCAGCCTATTATGCCAGAAATTCAGATCTTGATGTTCAATCTTGTAATGTTTATATCTTTGCAACTAATCATTATGATTGTTTTTGTGCTTTTTACTTTAATAAAACACTGTGCAGGCAAATAAAACCCATTTGTGTGCTGAATCTAGGCTGTGATCACCAGTTTACTGGTATCAGACCTGAAATTTTCAGGCAGGTGTGATGGAAAGATAGAAGGACAGAGATCTGCTACGTTTACATGAGACCCAGGGAGTCTTTCCTCTAATTCTTGTCATCACTACTGGGGTAGGGGAAGGGAGCACTTACGATAAATTTCTCCAGAAGACTGGATAAGGGTAAGATGCCCCTAGCCGTGATATCTGCATGGCTTAAACACAGAAATTTATTGTCTCACCGTCCCAGGGGCTGGAAGTCCAAAATCAAGGTGTCAGCAGGGTGGGTTCTTCTGAAGCCTGGGTGGGAGAATCTGTTCCATGCCTCTCCCCTAGCTTCCAGTAGCCTCGGGTGCTCCTTGGCTTATAGATGGCGTTCACACTGTGTGTTCATGTCATCTTCTTTCTGTGCATCTGTCTCTGTCCAAGTTCCCCCTTTTTTATAAGCACACAGTCATACTGGCTTGGGACCTACCCTAATGATCTCATCTTAACTTATCATCTGCAAAGATCCTATTTACAAGCAAGGTGCATTTACTGGTCCTGGGTGCTGGAACTTCAGCATCTTTTGGGAGAACACAATTCATCCTATTAACAGTGATACCATCCACAATCCAGCGCTTCTTGCAGAGCTCCCTCTTCTCCTTGAAAATCCCAGCAGAAGTTTGTGCCATGAAGAAAGAACTGGGAACAGTGGCAGTAACATCAGTTAAAGGGCTGGGTCCTGGGACACAGAAATGCTTTTTTACTCTGGTGATGTAGAATGCTGAAGACAATATTATTTCTCCTGAGAAACAAGTAAATATCTTTCCTTCCTCCCTGTAATATGAGGATATGCTCAGCTATCTGTACATGTGGCCAAGTGCACTAGCAGCTGTTCTGTGTGTCCTGCTTCAGACTAACGGCCTTAAAGGGTCAGGTCCTACCTGATGCTACAGGACTTAATGTACCAACTGCCTCTGTACAGAGTGGTTCACTGGCCAAAGTCATAGTGAAAAACGCACTGCTGTGTTTCTGCACATACAGGAACTGCATGGTGAAGAGATCTTCGGAAAGCCCCTCCTACAGTGAACCCCTGACTTTCTCCTCCTCTATTTCCTTCTCAAATATCATTAGAATTCAACCAATACAGAGATGATCCAGAATCCAGCTGGGCCACCCAGTTATATATATGGAGATTACATGGGTCTTAAATGAGACCCCTCTCTTTCTCTGAGGCCTTTATGATGTGAAGCCTTGAAAACCCAATTCATTTCTCTGGACAAATTTTGCTATTTGTAAGATGAAGAAGGTTATGAATAAAGATGAAGAAAGTGATATACATAGAGGGGAATAGCATTAGATGTTTCTGTGAGAATCCCAGAAGGCTTTACCAAAGAGGTAACGTTTGAACTGGTTTTGAAAAAGGTAGTGAGGAATTCACTAAGACTCAAAGAGGGAATGAGCATTCCAGGCAAAGATAAAAGCATATAACACATATATATGGAATCTAAGAAAAAAAAAATGGTTCTGAAGAACCTAGGGGCAGGACAGGAATAAAGACGCAGACATAGAGAATAGACTTGAGGACACCAGGAGGGGGAAGGGTAAGCTTGGACGAAGTGAGAGAGTAGCACTGACATATATACACTACCAAATGTAAAATAGATAGCTAGTGGGAAGCAGCCACATAGCACAAGGAGATCAGCTCAATGTTTTGTGACCACCTGGAGGGGGGATAGGGAGGGTGGGAGGGAGACACAAGAGGGAGGGGATATGGAGACATATGTATTTGTATAGCTGATTCACTTTGTTATACAGAAGAAACTAACACAACATTGTAAAGAAATTATACTCCAATAAAGATGTTAAAAAAATTAATTGGCCATAAATATAAAGGTTTATTTCTGGACTCTCAAATCTGTCCCATTGATCTATATGTTTATCCTTGTGTCAGTACCAGACTGTTCTGATTACTGCAGCTTATATTAAGTTTTAAGATTAGGAAATGAAAGTTATCCAACTTTGTTCTTTTTCAAAAAATTTTGGCTATTCTGTGTCTTTAGGATTTCCATATACATTTCAGGTACAGGTTGTCAACTTCTGCAAAATAGCCTGTTGGAATTTTGGTGGAGATTGAGTCGAATCTATAGATAAATTTGGGAAGAACTGCCATCTTAACAGTTCTTCCTAACTGTGAATGTGAAATGTCTCTCCTTTTATTTAGATCATATTTAACTTTCCTCAGCAATGTTTTGAAATTTTCAGTGTTTAAGACTTGCACCTCTTTTGCTAAATTTATGCATTTTACTCTTTTAAATACTATTGTGAATGGAATTGTTTTATTTTTATTTTCAGATTGTTCATTCTAGTATATAAAAATACAATTTATTTTTATATATTAAAAAAAGATAAAAGTATGTGCAAAAGCATAGAGGAAAGAAAAAAACAAGCAAGGAATTTATCTACTTAATTCTTGTACACGGGCCTCGCACTGTTGTGGCCTCTCCCCTTGCACAGCACAGGCTCCGGACATGCAGGCTCAGCAGCCATGGCTCACGGGCCCAGCCGCTCCACGGCATGTGGGATCATCCCGGACCGGGGCACGAACCTGTGTCCCCTGAATCGGCAGGCGGACTCTCAAGCACTGTACCACCAGGGAAGCCCTTATCTACTTAATTCTTAAATGCCACCAACTCTGAGACAGTTCATCAATGTAAGAGATGTAATAACAGTTTTGTTGTATTTTTTTTTTAGAAAGAGAAGCAATAATACATTACCTGTGCATCTCAATTTTCATGCACACCCTATTTTCAGCAAAGATGATATATGAAAAAGAAAAATATCCCACAATCAAGAAAAAACTAGGTGATCTGATCAATTCTTTCCAGCTCTAATATTTTATAAGTAAGTGAGCTGTCCAGTCCCAGTTGATCAATGGAAAACTGAGTACTCACTATGGATAAAGCTCTGAACTGAATGCTAAGGGAGGGTGGGGATATAAAATAATTTAGAAATAGCTGTGGCCTTGGAAACTGAGCAAACATTGAGGTAAATTCTGTGTTATTACCACATCGCTTCCAACTTGTATACTTGATCTGCTAATTTTTCTGCAATCAAGTACAGTCTTATATCTAACAGTATTAAATGTTACCTTGCCAGATAATTTCCATAATTACAGCTTGTGAAGGTTCTCTGGGCTCTCAAGTTTTCTAATGAAACTATTTTAGTGTTACAATGGGGTGGCTATTCATAAACAGTTGTGAAGAGGGTCAGAAGGAATTTCTCATTAACACTCAAGTACCTGGGTCCGTGAATTTGATTCAAGAAGTTAAAAATAAAAAAACTCTATACTATCAACAATCCTTTTTTTTTTTTTTTTTTTTTTTTTTTTGCAATTAGTAAGAGCCTCTTGAGCAGAACAAAGAGAAAGAATGCAACTAGAGTAGCTGGAGTTGTGCATAATCTACATCTACTTATCTATGCTGCAGCCCACACGCAACAATTTTCCTGAATGTCTGTTTTACTTTGCTCACAGGTGTTTGTCTTCTTTTCTTCCTTAGGTATTTTAAAAGTAAAAATGGAATTTAAAAAAATCTGATGAATACACAATGATAAAGTGAAGGGGGGCAGGAGTCTGTCATCAGCATTTGGAAGATGAAAGCTGGACTGAGGAGTGATAAATGATGAGGCAGGGCAAGAGATAACACAGCCTAGTGATGTCCTGGGGGCTGCAGTTGAAAAGGAAGTCACAATGAGCTCTAGGCTGGAAAACTGGAAAAGCTGTTAAAAGATTTTTTATAGATAGACCTCAAGATATTTACACCCCCATGCCAAATCCTCAGGCGAAAATCAGAAGAGCTCCTCTAAAGAATTAGACTAACCTGTATGGTGAAAGTTCCAGGATATGTGTGTGGTGCTGGGGGTGGAAGGGGATCCCAGCACTAAGTACCCAGTTCAATGTCCTATCCACTCACTCTGCCTGATTCCCCTAAAGCTAGACCTGCTTTTGCACATGGAATTCCAAACCAGCACTTTTATTGACTCATTCCTAAATATGAATGGACAATCAAAAATCATCACACATTTGAGGAAAGCCTAAAACACGAGACAGCCCCAGATAAAGAGAGAGGAAATAGAGATAATTTGACAACGTTTTCAAAATTAGGTATGCTCATGCAAGTGAACATCCACCTTGATGAGTGTCTCAGCAGAAAAGCAGGTTAAGAAATAACTGCTCTTCCAATGTTTGATCTATCCCTCCAAATTTCCTATCTTCTGTACATTTGATGAACATTCTATAGCTATGCTCCAAGAGCCCTAGAACCCTTGACTAAAACAATCAAGGAAATACAGTAGAAATAGAATGTTGCCAATGTTAAATATTTCTTTGGAATCAAAGTAGTTTTGGCAATGTAACTTTAGAATATCCAGGGGACAGTTTCAAAAAAGTGATAAATATACAATCCTGAATCTATTATCAGGATTCCCTACACCGTAAACAAAATATGTCAACACTCAATCCTTTCTGCTCAGACTCCAGCCTTCCAGAGCAATAATTTAATAAGTACATCTGCCCAGCTAATCAAAAAGGAGGAAGGGGTTTTCAGACAATGGATGTGCCCAATAGAAAGTCCTTACAGTCTCAGCATTCTGTATTCTATAGCAGACAATTTGGTATTTGATTAACATGTTACCAATTTCCTAGGGTCTGATTAACTCCTATGCAAGTTTAGAATCAAATTTTGTACCTCAACTCTTGAAGAATTCACAAAAATAATGTCATTCTGGAATGTCTTGACTGGATGGCTAGGTTACTCCTTGCCTGGCAATAATCCTTTATATTTGGTGCATTTTTCTAAAACACTGATTCTCAATTTTGGCTAATTAGGATTATCTGGGGAGCTGTTAAAGAAAATTCTGATATCTGCACCATCTCCAGATATTCAGTTTATTTGATCTTAGCTGGAACCTGGGCATTGATAAGTCGTAAGTGCTTCCCAAGTCACCCAAAAGTAAGCGAGAGAAGAGAACAATTGCTCTGAGGTAAGTTATTGTGGGTCAGGAGTTTAAACTAATACTGGGCTGCTGACAGCCCAGTATGAATCTTATCATCCATTTTTGATATCAATATTATCTTATCGATATTTATCATATTCATTTTTGCTCCACAATCAGACAATTTCAACAAGGGGAAATTATGGGGAGAAAGATTGTTACCTAAGAGATAAAATAATTTTTAATGCCTGGAACTTCTTAAGAACAGATTGGATCGCAAACTCCCTAACCTTGGAAGGCTTTGAGTTGGACACAATTCAGTTCAATATTTTCTGTGGACTACTCTATGCAAGGAGATCCAAAAATGAGTTAAACACAAGACTCTGTTTTCAGAGAGGTTTCAATCTAAGTTTCCTTCTCATTCTAAGCTTGTATAATTTGCACATCAATTATTTTATTTTTATCAGACTAATAATAAAATTCAGAACCAGTCACTAGTACTTTCTGCCTTTTCCTGGATTTCACTTTCATTTAAAAATCTACTTTATTATTTGATGCTTTATCTACCTCTTACTGAGAATAAAACCTTAAACTTAAGGTTTTAAGTTTAAGGCAACTTAAACACTCTAAACTTTAGTTTCCTCATTTTTGAGAAAGGGTTCATAAGAGTAGAAGTGCTTACCCTCAAAAGATTCTTGCAAGCATTAAATGAATTATGCATACAATGTTCTTAGCACAGTGCCTAACACAAAGTACTTAATAAATGTTTATTATTGTCTATCAACTCTCAAAACAATATATTCAATGCATAATTTATACCTCTTTTCTTCCTGCTATTATTAGAGTTTAAAGAAAATGAGATTTTTATTAGAATTTCTCTAACTCACTGACAAGAACTCTATTGACAGTGTTTGTAGTGAACATATTTTTGTGTTTTGAAAAAGGGATAAGAAGTAAGAAACACCTAACAAATGGAATTAGGCTTGTAGTTAATCGAGTTATAAGTGTTGCTTAGACAGACATTCGATGCACATTTCATAATCAGATGTTTCATTTTCTTCTTCACATTTGGGCTTTTCATTCTCTTACAGCAGCTGTGTAATTCAGTGATTAGAATTATCTTATTATGGACTAGCACAGTTAATGTACAACACATGTATGAAAATAACAGGATCTTGTATTAGGAAATGATTACAACACAGAACAGCAACAGCAATTCTGTACTCACTTGTCTTGATGAAACCCATTTTTGTTTTATAAATCATTAGATATTTTCCAACTCTGCAAAATAATGTAAATTGATGTTTTCCCTCACAAAATGCTAGTTAAAGAAAATTTTTGATGGCAATTATAATTGTTAGTTGATCAAAAGCTTTGAAATACCATATGCAAATAAATCAGCTCAAAGCATAAGACATCTGGAGCAACACAGCAATGCAACTCTGTGATTTTTTTCTGCACTGCAAAATGTTCTACTTCGGTAAACAGTTTAACCTTTTTGCATGCTATTCGCACATCTGATTCACTTCCATGGGGGAAAGCACCTTTCGGTGCTTGAGAATTCTAAATGTGAATCCCAATTTTGTCTTAAAACTTAACATCAAGGGAGAGGAGGAACAAAAAGGAAACTTGGCCACTTCAGATGCTGTCACAATCACTAGAAACAAGCCAGAGTGCCATTTTATTGCTTGGGGCAACACTAGATTTGGAAGTGGAAGACCCAGTTTAAGTTTTGTTCTGCTATTTACTTGCTGTGTTATCTTGGGAAAGTCACCACATTTGTCTGAGTCTCTGTTTCCTCCTTTGTAAAGTGGGGAGGACACCACATCCTCCCTAGAGGCGCTATGGAGATTTGTCGGTTCATGATAATGAAGTCCTCTGTAAACTGAAAAACACTTCAAAATGTTTCAAAATGATAAGGTATGGATACATCAATGCCAGAGGCATGTGAGGAAACACACATGACAGCAGAGACAGAGGGAGACTGGATCTGTATAATAATCAGGCAGTATGAGTGGCAGCGGTATCATGCAGTTAGGTGAATCCTCACCTCCTTATTTATGATCGTCATCCTGACAAGGTCAATTAAATGAGAACCTATGCAAAGTATCTGGCTCACAGCAGACAGCCAGTAAGACTTTGTTTATTCACTTTCAAGTACTAACCTATGACTTATTTTTGCTATGTTTATATGGTTATTTAATTAACTCATTCAACAGACATTTAGCAATGTTTCACTGGAGGGAAAAATTATTATATAATTCTATTCTCATCAAGGTTTGGGGTGAGACAGACATTCAATAAATAATTTCCTCAAGTACATAATTATAAATTGTAATGAATGCTCTGAAGGGAAGGTACTAAAAGGAAGCAACACAAGAACATTCAATTTAGAAGAGTTAGGGATGATTTCAACCTCTTTATGAGTACTTTGATTTTTCAAACATGTCTCCCTTTTCTCTACAAATAAACTTAACCTCCTAAGTATGAGTCAGTAGTTATAGTTCTTTGTATTTCTCCCAGAACCTCACTCAATTATTTGCCTATAATACTTACTCAATGTATATAAAGTGATCAACTTGTCTCATACTCTCTCTCTGGTCATTTTACTTGCCTTGTATACATCCTTGGATAAACACATAAATTGTGAGTTTCCAGTATAAAAGATTGTCGTGCCAAAGATACTGGGACCATTCAGTCCTTCATTATGTAGGAAATAGTGATTGTTGTAAGCTCTGAATCACTCTCTTTTGATAGAGAACCATAAGCAGGCGATACAAAAATACCTGATCAAAAGAAGTATGAGCCCTTCTAATCAACTACAAATCAGACCAAGCTATATGGATTGTAATGAACATATCACTTGTTGATGTACTGCCAGTGAGAAAGCTGAAATCAAGTGGAGGCAGTGTCCTTCTCGTCCAAGCCTACATGTAATCACACCTGCAAATGTCTCTGTGACATAAACAAAGCCCTAGACTATAATGAGTATGACTAATCAACATCTGTTAGACACTGACAGTTATGCTCACTTGGAGCTGAAAAGGCCAAGAAACATGATTTAAGATCATGTTTTGAGACACTTTAGTGGCAACAGAAAAAAAAAATAGCTGTGATTTTTTTGTTTGTTTTTAAAAAACAACTTACTATGATAGATTTCCAGCGGCTGCTTCCTCTATTTACAGTTCTGTTGTGTTGGGTATTCTGCTTGCTTCCTCCACATGCCCACTCCACCCTTCCCTACTCTGCTTTAGGCTACAAAAGGATGCCCACCGTGACTTACATCACCTGCCTCTCTTGCTCCAACTTCTCTTTGTGTTCAGCCAGTGGGGAGTGGAAGCAGGACTGAAGAGGCATTCATACTCCAGGCTTACATCCCGAGGGGTCAAAAGAACTGCTGAAAGGCTCGTCTCCTTAGAACGGCTATCTCCACTCAAACTTGCATGGAACAGCTCCCTCTTCTCTCCTCTTGAATCTTAGGGAAGTAAGGGCACCACTGTTTCTAATCTGGGTGACTGAACTATCCTTGGTGGCTTCCTTTATGCACCTTTGAACATAAATCTCTTTATAAATCTCCTCCAATTATCCTAATTTGGGAGCACAATCTGTTTCCTATTAGGATCTTGGCTAACACATACATATGTAAAATTTTAGATTAGAGGGAAGTTCACACATATTAGTGTACCACTTCAGTTTTTAGATGAAGAGAGAGAAAGTTGCTTGCTCAGAGTGGCAAAGCTAGTGGAAAACCACTACTAGAGGGTATTTTTATCAATGCTATAAGGTAATGGTTCTTAAAGTGTGGTCCCCAGACCAGCAGCAACAGCATCACCAGGCAATGTGTTAGGAGGGCAAATTCTCAGGCCCTTTTGTAGACCTAGTGAATCAGAAATTCTGGAGTCAGGACCAGCAATCTGTATCTTTCCAGTCCTCTAGGTAGGTGATTCTGATTCATGCTAAAGTTTGCTAACTATTATTTTAAGGTACCATTCTAATATCAAACATATGAGATAAGAAAAAGCTCACTAATTCAGACTATTATGGAAGAAAGTTCATTTTAATAGGAAGCCTAAGTTAAATAATAGTCTTAAAACAGAAACAGGTATATCAATGTTCATAGCAGCATTATTTAATAACAGCCAAAAGATGAAAAGAAGGAAGCAACTCAAATGTCCCACAGATGGATAGGTAAACAAAATGTGGTATATACATACAATATAATATTATTAAGACTTAAAGAAGAATGAAATTCTGACACATACTACAATGTGGATGAACCCTGAAGACATTATGCTAAGTGAGATAAGCCAGACACAAAAGGACAAATATTGTATGATTCCATTTACATGAGTGCCTAGAGTAGTCAAATTCATAGAGACAGAAAGTAGAATGGTGGTTGCTGGAGGTTGCAGGGAAGAGGATGGGGAGTTGCTGTTTAATGAGCAGAGTTTCAGTTTGGGAGTATGAAAATGCTCTGGAGATGGATGGTGGTGATGGTTGCACAACAACGTGAATGTACTTAATGCCACTGAACTGTATGCTTAAAAATGGTTAAAATGGTAATTTTTATGTTATGCATAATTTACCACAGTAAAAAAAAGAAACAAGTGTCAATTCTTTTAAAACACCAAAAATAACTGCTAGAAAACTGTTTCAAAATTCATATCACATAAGGCTTTTCTTAATGAATCCTGGTACTCAGGTCTTTTCCTGTTGGTAAGAATTTGGCACGCCTTAAATCTTTGTTCAAAAGAGCAACATTTCATCATTTACTTATAAATAATTTGCTAATGTTGATAAAAGTGCTTTGTTTTACCACATAGGTTAATTCTCATGATTCATAAGTGTTACAAAGTAAGATTCTGCCCTGTCCAAATTGGTCATATTAATCAGCTTGTGACATACCTAATGCTGCTTATCCAAAACCTCAAAAGTTCCCAGCCAATTCCTAACAAGACAGTAAGGATAACAATAGTTGCAGTATTAGTGGTAGTAGCAGTAGAAATTGTTGTCATCACCACAGTTGTAGTTGTGGTAGAAATAGCTGATATTTAACTTGAGGGCTTACTACATACTAGACATTGTTTTTTTTTTTACTTTATATGTATTAATTCATTTATTTTTCTGACAACTATGTGAGGTAGATACTATTATTATCTTGTAAGCTTCACAGAGTAAATAGTATTCCCATTTTACCCAGCTGGTTATTGTGGAAGATGAAAATACAGATGGTTTGACTTTAGAATCTATGCTTCTTAGCCATTAAGCATTACTACCATCCTTAGTAATATATCTACCATGTATTTGGCACTTACTGTGTGCCAGGAAGCATGCTATGTGCTGTATCATACATTATCTCAGAAAATCATACTGAAGAGTTGGAGACACGACTTATGGAGTCAGTCCATCCATTGCGCTCTTCTATATACCTCAATACTTACATGTTGGAACTCTCCCCATCTAGTTAATGCTGCTTAAATTGGAGGCAGTGAGGAGCTCCAAGCTCCTCCAAACACCTCCATTCACACTTCCCTACTTAGAAACGTGACAGAAATTACTATTTTGACTATGTCCATTGGCAGTATTATCTCAAACTCTCATCAATTTCTGTTCTTTATTGAAAAACTAGGTTTAAGGAATGATTTAAAAATCAGAACCCTCTTCACCAGTATTGATCTGCATTTATGAACACTTTCAAGCTTTTTGCTAGAACAATTTGGTTTATAGGGTATCTAGTCTCGGCAGACATACTGGAAATTTACAGTAAGGTTAACTTTTCAATTGAAAAGTGTTGACAGTGAATGACTTGATCATTCTGCAACCAGACGAATCAGAAAATCTCTTGTCTAGGAGTACTCCACAGAAATTAACTGAGTCATCCATGTATCATTTTAGAAAGAGTCCCACAGATTTGAAACCTGATATCCTAACAAAAATATCTACTGCAAAAATCCTAGCACTGTTAATATAGCCTTATAACTTCACTAAAAAAAACTATGGCTATGCTCACTAAAAGAATTATCCCATCATCACCAATTACATGTGTATTCTCCAATATACTTGGCAAAGAAACTCTAAAAAACAAAAATAATTTTAAGAAGTTTCCTGAGACATCTGTTGGTGTATTTTAGATAAATCTTCACCAGGATTGTCTAAAATAGAGTTTTACTAACTCTATACCCTAATTACAATACATTAATTACCTCCCCCTTTAATTATCAGGTGCAATGATTAGCAAAGAATATTAAAAAAAAAACTTGGTTATTTGGGTCAGTACAGATTTCATTTCTCCATGTACCATGAGCATTACAATCAAGACACTGGGCAGAAAAATGGTTGATGAGGAGACTAATGGGACAAAGGTAATGCTGTGAGAACAGAGACTTTCTATATGACCAATGGTTTGACTTAAAATCACTCAAAAACTAGAAATTAGGCAAGCTAATTTCATTAAAAATGATAAGAAATCATTTGTTTGACTAGATTTTTCAGTTGCATCAAAATAATTTAAACCAGCTCTGTAAGTAGAAATTGAATATTTAGATACTATGCTCAATAACTACTCATAAATATATATTAACACCATACTACCATTCATAAAAGATATTAAAATGAATGTACATCTTTCTAAAAAAATCCAAATGAAACCTCCGAACATTTCACTATAAGTGTCAAGGTTTGTTGTTGCTATTGTTGTTTTATATTGACATTTAATTCATAGCAACGAGCTGCAAAATAGCTTTTACTGTCTTGGGTTGATGCTTATATAACTAAGATTGATCACATTCACCTGTTAGCTTAGAATAGTTTTGTATTCGACAGTATCCAATTTGTCTTCAGAAAGACTTGCTTCACCCATCTCATAAAACGTTTAAAATCAGGAACGTTCCTAAAGGAAAAAACACCAACAAATAACGTGGTGTTCTGCCTGGAAATAAATGTATCTGCATGAGAGCATACCATCTCCTGAGGCAAGGACTCAACAAATAAAGTCTTTTTGGTTGCCACACTGGACTTATCATGAATTCTCATGGGAAGGAAGGTACTTTTTGCTGTTTTTTGAATGACTGGAACAGCTTAAAACCTTTTTTTTTAAAGTACAAAGACAAAAATAGTTTTAAAGTTCACTGTACACCATAATCTTGAATAAATAGAGGTAAATGTGTTGGCATTAACAACCCAAGTTCATTACTGTGCTTTTCTCATTTCAGGGGCACTGAAAATAATGGAGGATGGCTATCCATCTTAATTTAATTTGTATGTACTGTGTTGGTATGTTTTTATGCATTCACAGTAGGCTATGACTTCCCATTTTCTGCAAAGTAAAGGAGCATATGCTTTAGTATAAACAGATTTTGTAATGAAAAGTGAATTTCATTCAGAGACTACTTGGAAGCCTAAAATGTTCTGATAGATTGCACAGGGGGAAATATATCTGTATAGATGATTCAATGGGTTTAATGGCTATCATTCCAACTCAATGTTATGGAATTATATTGTTTATTTATGTGTACTTATTGGCTGGTTTTCCTCTGTGGTTTTAATACCATACTGGAAACTACAAATATAGAGTAAAAAAGGTTGCCATGATCTTCACTAGAAAAGCCAAGTTTCCTTCTAGAGATTTATCATGCTAAATCAAAGTCTAAATTCTATCGCTATGGACATGGGCAGACAAATATTCAACTTCACTAAAAGAGGAACTCTAAGGCCATTTTTCAGTGGCAGACATGCTGGCCCCATTTCATAAGTTTAAGATACAGAATAAGAAACAGGGCAAGACCAGGAAGTTTGATGAAAGCAAAAGTTCAAAATCTTTTAAAGTTCCTGCTTTTTGGGAATTCCTTGGTGGTTCAGTGGTTAGGACTCTGTGTTTCCACTTCAGGGGGCATGGGTCCGATCTCTGGTCAGGGAAGATCTCACATGCTGTGAGGCATGGCAAAGGAAGGAAAGAAGGAAGGAAGGGAAGGAGGGAGGGAGGGAGGAAGGGAGGAAGGGAGACTAAATAAATAAAGTTCAAGCTTTTTGGAGAAATATGTTCAACATAAGCCTTGTCTCGGGTCCTTGAGCTTCCTCAAGATCTAGATAATGAGGAAGCAACTTGGAGAAGCATGTGTAAGGCAGGATTTCTCTTACTCAACAAAATCAACTCATTTTAACCTTTCCATGAAGGGTCATAGTGATTGTCCAGAAGCAGATGCCAATTTTTAACAAAATCAACAATTTACAAATACATTTCCAATGCACTTCTACAACTAAACTAAGTAATCCAGGGAAGGCAATGTGATTTTACTCTATTGCTAATAACAAACCTTCATTTATCTGTTTTAGAAAATATTATTTTCATAGAGAATCATAAAGAACTTTCCTTTTATATAATTAATTTCCTAAAAAGTAGACTGTGATTTATTCTCTGGAATATCTACCTCTAAGAGGAAAATGTTACTATTGAAACAATACTTAAGGCACAATATCTAAAGAATTTGGAGCCAAAGAAACTTGGCATGTTAGTAAGCTGGACATGAGGTTTCTAATTTCTAGTCCTCTCCACCATTAACTTTGTGTCTTGGAGGAAGTCATGTTCTGACACAGGAAAGTTGGGCTCGATTTTATTTTTTCATTTGTAAACAGAAGAAATGGATCTAAATGATTTTGAAGATCCCTTCCATATCTAAGAATAAAAGATATTGGTTTGCTTCATTTTAATGAACCATATTTAAAAATATGCAAGTCAAATCAAAATATAGAAAAGAGAACTATTTTGCAGGCATTTTAGCAAAAAGATGTTAGAATAAGCCCAGATATTTTCTAATAAGTTGAAAATGTTATGATTAAAAGATCTTAATGGTAACCTTCTAAAACATCAAAGATTCTAATAATAACAATACTGCTTACTTTACCAGCTATACTCACAGCAAAATTAATCCCATCACTTCCCATGTGCTGCTAGAATGATAATTTCTGATTTACAGGATTTAGTCTATCTGGGACTAGTTACATTTTCATAACATTCACAATAAAGAACACTCAGGTAGACACACCTATTCAGGGAAAATCCCTGAAAGCATAATGCTATAAATTCAAAGCAGAATAATGGTACAATGCAGAAATTTTTTCTTAAAAACAAACAAACAAAAAACCCTAAAAGATCTTCTTAGTATTTAAAACTACTAGCGTCTCTTTGAATTAGCTACTAGAATCAAAGTATAAAAACTCAAAAGCTTAGAGTTTAGTTTAGCCATATATAGGTAACAACAAAGGCTTTAGGCATCTTAACTCAGCAGTAATGCTTTTTGGGGATGTGCAATTAAACTCTACACCTAGAATACCCTCCATACAAACAACAGTGAGTTTGGAAACTGTATTCTCAATGAGTTCTAGTATGGCTGGCCAGCAATGGGAAATTCTAGCAAGCTACAAATAGTTTAGGCCAAACTTAAAATGTCTGCAATCATCTGAATAAAGAATTCATTTATTCATCATTGGTTGATGAAGCAAATACTTATTAAGCATTTATTTTACTAGGTACTATTTTAGGACCTATGGATACCATGATAAAGACACCAGTCAAAGTGCCTCCTCTCACAGAGCTTACTTTGAAGTCAGGGGAGAGGGAAATAAACCTATACATACATAATATTCAGGTGGTGACAAAAGCTATGAAGAAACATAAAGCAGAGTAAGAGAACAGAGTAAAGAATCAGTGAAGACATCTTCAATAGAATGACATTTAAGCAAGGATGGATTTAAATGAAGCAAGAAACAAGACAGGATATTATCTAGGTGAGTTGTGTCATAGGGAAAAGAAACATTCCAAGCAAAGACAGCACCCAGTTCTGATAACATCAATAAAGAAGGAAATTATGGAGTAATTATTCCATGAGGACAGAGACCACATCCCTCAATGTATTTCCCAGCACCCACCACAGCATTTTGCACATTGTAGGAGCTGACATGTGCTTAGCACTGAGATAAATTGACTAAATAATTCAATGCCTGCTAACTTAAGGATTCAAGAAAGGAAGAAAGGATATGTTCACTAGCTTTATTCTATCAGCAATGGACTTCCATTTCATCAGGGTTTACTGAATGCCAGCTATGTGTTCAGCATTGCAAAAAACATTTTATTCTTTTATTATTTAAAAATGTATATTCTGCTATTAAAATCATAACATAAAAAGGCATTAAAAACAAAGTTGAAATGAGTCAAAACTATAAAAATATGATAAATAGCATGCATTAATTTATTCTTTCAAATTGCTCAAGATTTTCACCAAGTCAAAAGCAAAAGGTCTAAGAATTAGATTTAGTTCAGAGCTTCTTGGAAACAAACGGAGCAAAAAAAGTGATGGGAGGTATATTAACGGTAATAAAATTTTCATTGTGTGTGTGTGTGTATTTTTTTTATTGGAGTATAATTGCTTTACAAAGTTGTGTGTGTTTTTAAACAGAAGGTGTAATATGTTTTTATAAAGCCTTCATGAAAATGATAAGGTTTACATAGCTGAGTGAAGCTGTTTATGGAAGGGTTAAAGAAAAGTACTCCAGTTAAAATGCTTTTTAATGCTTTAACTTGATACAGAAATGAAACCTAAAAATTTAGAAACAAGCATATACATTCTAATCTGTAGACCACCTTTCTTTTTTTATTTTATTTTATTTAACATCTTTATTGTAGTATAATTGCTTTACAATGGTGTGTTAGTTTCTGCTTTATTACAAAGTGAATCAGTTATACATATACATATGTCCCCATATCTCTTCCCTCTTGCGTCTCCCTCCCTCCCACCCTCCCTATCCCACCCCTCTGGGTGGTCACAAAGCACCGAGCTGATCTCCCTGTGCTATGCGGCTGCTTCCCACTAGCTATCTATTTTATGGTTGGTAGTGTATATATGTCCATGTCACTCTCTCACTTTGTCACAGCTAACCCTTCCCCCTCCCCATATCCTCAACTCCATTCTCTAGTAGGTCTGTGTCTTTATTCCTGTCTTGCCCCTAGGTTCTTCATGACCTTTTTTTTTTTTTTTTAGATTCCATATATATGTGTTAGCATACAGTATCTGTTTTTCTCTTTCTGACTTACTTCACTCTGTATGACAGACTCTAGGTCCATCCACCTCACGACAAATAACTCAGTTGCCTTTCTTTTTATGGCTGAGTAATATTCCATTGTATATATGTGCCACATCTTCTTTATCCATTCATCCGATGATGGACACTTAGGTTGCTCATCTCCTGGCTATTGTAAATAGAGCTGCAATGAACATTTTGGTACATGACTCTTTTTGAATTATGGTTTTCTCAGGGTATATTCCCAGTAGTGGGATTGCTGGGTCGTATGGTAGTTCTATTTTTAGTGTTTTAAGGAACCTCCATACTGTTCTTCATAGTGGATGTATCAATTTACATTCCCACCAACAGTGCAAGAGGGTTCCCTTTTCTCCACGCCCTCTCCAGCATTTATTATTTGTAGATTTTTTGATGATGGCCATTCTGATCGGTGTGAGATGATATCTCATTGTAATTTTGATTTGCATTTCTCTAATGATTAATGATGTTGAACATTCTTTCATGTGTTTGTTGGCTATCTGTATATCTTCTTTGGAGAGATGTCCATTTAGGTCTTCTGCCCATTTTTGGATTGGGTTGTTTGTTTTTTTGATATTGAGCTGCATGAGCTGCTTGTATATTTTGGAGATTAATCCTTTGTCAGTTGTTTCATTTGCAAATGTTTTCTCCCATTCTGAGAGTTGTCTTTTCATCTTGTTTATGGTTTCCTTTGCTGTGCAAAAGCTTTTAAGTTTCTTTAACCCCATTTGTTTATTTTTGTTTTTATTATCATTTGTCTAGGAGGTGGGTCAAAAAGGATCTTGCTGTGATTTATGTCATAGAGTGTTTGCTTATGTTTTCCTCTAAGAGTTTGATAGTGTCTGGCCTTACATTTAGGTCTTTAATCCATTTTGAGTTTATTTTTGTGTATGGTGTTAGGGAGTGTTCTAATTTCATTCTTTTACATGTAGCTGTCCAGTTTTCCCAGCACCACTTATTGAAGAGGTTTAGACCACCTTTCTTGAATGCTAATGTATTAATATTCTTAAGTGTATTTTTCTTGGATCCTAGGGAGCAACGATTCAACTAACCTGGTGATGGAAAGGAAAAACTCAGGGTGCACATGCCATATGTATAGGTTTAAAAGATGATGTTTGATTTCAAAGTTAAAGTGTTTGGACTTCTGCTTCTGACCATGATGGAATAGGAATTAACTCTCCCACCTCAAACAACAAGGAAATATATAAATATATTTTATTTATAAATAAATATAAAATATATAAAATAATGGACTGTGATTCCTTAGAGAAGGTAAAAAAAAGCCAGGTGAGTCCAATGAAAGCCCAGAGTACAGCCCACAGGTATCTGCCTGGATGCAGTTCAAGGAGAAGAACCCAGACAGAGCCCAGCATTCTTACTGAGTTGAGAAGATCAGAGTTTAGGAAGGGTAAGGGGGTTGGAAACCGCACGATAGAACACTAGAGATGAGGGAGCTGTGCAGACATAGAACTCCAGGGATCTGCTGAGGGTTGCCCATTGAGTCAGGCTGAATATTGATATGCAATTGTGTGAGAGGAAACTACCCAAGGCTGAAGAATGAATCTCAGTCTGAACAATTATCAGAGTTTATGCAGAGCTAATCACAATTCATGTTTCCACCATGCAGTGTGATTACATGGAGTATCAATATGAATCATCATTTAGTTATCACCATAATAGTGAAGGATAATCAATCTTAGACTAAAGGCTACTGTGAACCTGCTTTAACTAGTTTAAAAGCAAGCTTCAAAAGAATCAAACTGATTCCAAGTAGCTTAACCGTGCCAGAAAAAATGTCTATCACTATTTAAATGAACACAACAAAATCCAGCAGCAAACAATGTAAACCCCAAAATGTCCAGCATCAATAAAAAGGGGGGAAAAGATCAGTAAATAGGGGAAAAGTCAGTAAAAAGACCCAGAAATAACAGACATAATGACATGTGCAGAGAATGATCTTTTTAAAAAGCTACAATAAATATGCTCCATTTGTTTCAGGATATAGATGAAAATATAAATATAAGGAAGAAAAAAAATGTAAGCTATAACAAAGAGCCAACTGGAAATTTAAAGATGAAAACTGCAACACCTGAAATAAAAAATATAATGTATTATATTGTCAGCAGATTAAATACTGCAGAAGAAAATTATAACTGACTTGATAACATAAAAATAGAAACTACCTAATCCAGTATATAAAAAGAACCTTTTACTTTTTCAACTCAATTAGAAGACAAATAACATTTTTAGAAAGGGCAAAATATTTTAATGATACGTTTCACTAAAGAAGAAATGTAAATGATCAATAAGCCCATGGAAATATCCTCAACATCATTAGTCATGGGAAAATATAAATTAAAACAACACCAAGACATCATAGACATTCACTAGAATGGCTAAAATTTAAAGAGTGATAATATCAAGCTGATGAAAATGTGGACCCCTGGAACTTTCATACACTGCTAGTGGAAATGTAAAGTGTTACAATCACTTTGGAAACAGCTTAGCTGTTTCTTGTAAAATTGCATATATATTGATACTTTCTATACATCATCCAGTCATCTCATCCTGCTATATTTACCCAATAGACATGAAAACATGTGTACATATAAAGACTGGTACTCACATATCCATAGTGGCTTTATTACAATAGTCAAAAACTGGAAACAACCCAAATGTCCATCAGCTAAGTAGATAAACAAATTGTGGAATTTCCCTCCATAAATACCACTCAACAATAAGGGAGCAAACCTCTGATTCATAACAACACGGATAAATCTAAAAAGCATTATGTTAAATGAAGGAAACCCGATACAAAAGACTATACTCTGTATGATTTCATTTATTTGATGTTCTAGAAAAGGCAAAACTATAGTGACAAAGAATCTCAATGATTGTCAAGGGCTGGGGGGGGGAAAGGAGATTGACTGCAAAGTGGCAAGAAGGAAGTTTTTAGGGGTGATGGCAAGGTTGTATATAAGCATTGTCCAATAGAAATGTAGTGCCAGCTATACATGTAATTTAAATATTCTACTAGCCACATTAAAAAAGTAAAAGGAGGTCGCGGCTGAAAGCGCGGAGCCCAGTGACGGGCGTGGAATGCTGGGACTGCTGCCGCCGCCGCCAAGAAGCCTGTGTGCGAGTGCAGGTCACTGTCGACACCGCCCTTCCGGGAGCCTGTGCAGCTCGCCACTGCCGGGGTCCCGGGATCCAGGGGCGGCTTCCCTGGGAGAATGCACGGCGCGCCACGGGCTGGTGCAACATCACGCCGGCCTCTGCCGCTGCAGGCTCGCCCCGCACTCCGTGCCCCTCCGTCCCGCCTGGCCTGAGTGAGCCAGAGTCCCCTAAGAGGCTGCTCCTTTAACCCTGTCCTGTCTGAGCGAAGAACAGATGCCCTCCGGTGACCTACACGCAGAGGCGGGGCCAAATCCAAAGCTGAGACCCAGGAGCTGTGAGAACAAAGAAGAGAAAGGGAAACCTCTCCCAGCAGCCTCAGAAGCAGCGGATTAAAGCTCCACAATCAATTTGATGTACCCTGCATCTGTGGAATACATGAATAGACAACAAATCATCCCAAATCGAGGAGCCAGGAGTCAGTGCTGTGCCTCTGAGGTGGGAGAGCCAACTTCAGGACACTGGTCCACAAGACACCTCCCAGCTCCACATAATATCAAACGGCAAAAATCTTCCAGAGATCTCCATCTCAACACCTGCACCCAGCTTCACTCAACGACCAGCAAGCTACAGTGCTGGACACCCTATGCCAAACAACTAGCAAGACAGGAACACAACCCCACCCATTAGCAGAGAGGTGGCCTAAAATCATAAAAAGTCCACAGACACCCCAAAACACACCACCAGACGTGGACCTGCCCACCAGAAACACAAGATCCAGCCTCATCCACCAGAACACAGGCACTAGTCCCCTCCACCAGGAAGCCTACACAACCCACTAAACCAACCTTAGCTACTGGGGACAGACACCAAAAACAACGGGAACTACGAACCTGCAGCCTGCAAAAAGGAGACCCCAAACACAGTAACATAAGCAAAATGAGAAAACAGAAAAACACACAGCAGGAGAAGGAGCAAGATAAAAACCCACCACACCTAACAAATGAAGAGGTAATAGGCAGTCTACCTGAAAAAGAATTCAGAATAATGATGGTAAAGATGATCCAAGATTCTATTTCCAAGATCCAAAATCTTGGAAATAGAATAGACAAAATGCAAGAAACAGCTAACAAGGACCTAGAAGAACTAAAGATGAATCAAGCATCGATTAAAAACACAATAAATGAAATGAAAAATACTCTAGATGGGATCAATAGCAGAATAACTGAGGCAGAAGAACGGATAAGTGAGGTGGAAGATAAAATAGTGGAAATAACTGCTGCAGAGCAAAATAAAGAAAAAAGAATGAAAAGAACAGAGGAGAGTCTCAGAGACCTCTGGGACAACATTAAACGCACCAACATTCGAATTATAGGGGTTCCAGAAGAAGAAGAGAAAAAGAAAGGGACTGAGAAAATATTTGAAGAGATTATAGTTGAAAACTTCCCTAATATGGGAAAGGAAATAGTTAATCAAGTCCAGGAGGCACAGAGAGTCCCATACAGGATAAACCCAAGGAGAAATACGCCAAGACACATATTAATCAAACTGTCAAAAATTAAACACAAAGAAATCATATTAAAAGCAGCAAGGCAAAAACAACATATAACACACAAGGGAATCCCCATCAGGATAACAGCTGATCTCTCAGCAGAAACTCTACAAGCCAGAAGGGAGTGGCAGGACATAATTAAAGTGATGAAGGAGAGAAACCTGCAACCAAGATTACTCTACCCAGCAAGGATCTCATTCAGATTTGATGGAGAAATTAAAACCTTTACAGACAAGCAAAAGCTGAGAGAGTTCAGCACCACCAAACCAGCTTTACAACAAATGCTAAAGGAACTTCTCTAGGCAAGAAACACAACAGAAGGAATATACCTACAATAACGAACCCAAAGCAATTAAGGAAATGGGAATAGGAACATACATATCAATAATTACCTTAAATGTAAATGGACTAAATGCTCCCAACAAAAGACACAGATTGGCTGAATGGATACAAAAACAAGACCCATATATATGCTGTCTACAAGAGACCCACTTCAGACCTACAGACGCATACAGACTGAAAGTGAAGGTATGGAAAAAGATATTCCATGCAAATGGAAACCAAAAGAAAGCTGGAGTAGCAATTCTCGTATCAGACAAAATAGACATTAAAATAAAGACTACTGGAAGAGACAAAGAAGGACACAACATAATGATCAAGGGATCGATCCAAGAAGAAGATATAACAATTGTAAATATTTATGCACCCAACATAGGAGCACCTCAATACATAAGGCAAATACTAACAGCCATAAAAGGGGAAATGGACAGTAACACAGTCATAGTAGGGGACTTTAACACCCCACTTTCACCAATGGACAGATCATCCAAAATGAAAATAAATAAGGAAACACAAGCTTTAAATGATACATTAAGCAAGATGGACTTAATTGATATTTATAGGACATTCCATCCAAAAACAATAGAATACACATTTTTCTCAAGTGCTCATGGAACATTCTCCAGGATAAATCATATCTTGGGTCACAAATCAAGCCTTGGTAAATTTAAGAAAATTGAAATTGTATCAAGTATCTTTTCCGACCACAATGCTATGAGACTAGATATCAATTACAGGAAAAGAGCTGTAAAAAATACAAATACATGGAGGCTAAACAATACACTACTTAATAACGAAGTGATCACTGAAGAAATCAAAGAGGAAACTAAAAAATACCTAGAAACAAATGACAAAGGAGACACGATGACCCAAAACCTATGGGATGCAGCAAAAGCAGTTCTAAGAGGGAAGTGTATAGCAATACAATCCCACCTTAAGGAACAGGAAACATCTCGAATAAACAACCTAACCTTGCACCTAAAGCAATTAGAGAAAGAAGAACAAAAACATCCCAAAGTTAGCAGAAGGAAAGAAATCATAAAAATAAGATCAGAAATAAATGAAAAAGAAATGAAGGAAACGATAGCAAAGATCAATAAGACTAAAACCTGGTTCTTTGAGAAGATAAACAAAATTGATAAACCATTAGCCAGACTCATCAAGAAAAAAAGGAAGAAGACTCAAATCAATAGAATTAGAAATGAAAAAGGAGAAGTAACAACTGAACTGCAGAAATACAAAAGATCATGAGAGATTACTATAAGCAACTCTATGCCAATAAAATGGACAACCTGGAAGAAATGGACAAATTCTTAGAAATGCACAACCTGCCAAGACTGAATCAGGAAGAAATAGAAAATATGAACAGACCAATCACAAGCACTGAAATTGAAACTGTGATAAAAAATCTTCCAACAAACAAAAGCCCAGGACCAGATGGCTTCACAGGCAAATTCTATCAAGCATTTAGAGAAGAGCTAACACCTATCCTTCTCAAACTCTTCCAAAATATAGCAGAGGAAGGAACACTCCCAAACTCATTCTATGAGGCCACCATCACCCTAATACCAAAACCAGGCAAGGATGTCACAAAGAAAGAAAACTACAGGCCAATATCACTGATGAACATAGATGCAAACATCCTCAACAAAATACTAGCAAACAGAATCCAACAGCACATTAAAAGGATCATACACCATGATCAAGTGGGGTTTATTCCAGGAATGCAAGGATTCTTCAATATACGTAAATCAATCAACGTGATACACCACATTAACAAATTGAAGGAGAAAAACCATATGATCATCTCAATAGATGCAGAGAAAGCTTTCGACAAAATTCAACATCCATTTATGATAAAAACCCTGCAGAAAGTAGGCATAGAGGGAACTTTCCTCAACATAATAAAGGCCATATATGACAAACCCACAGACAGCATCGTCCTCAATGGTGAAAAACTGAAACCATTTCCACTAAGATCAGGAACAAGACAAGGCTGCCCACTCTCACCACTCTTATTCAACATAGTTTTGGAAGTTTTAGCCACAGCAATCAGAGAAGAAAAGGAAATAAAAGGAATCCAAATAGGAAAGGAGAAGTAAAGCTGTCACTGTTTGCAGATGACATGATACTATACATAGAGAATCCTAAAGATGCTACCAGAAAACTACTAGAGCTAATCAATGAATTTGGTAAAGTTGCAGGATACAAAATTAATGTACAGAAATCTCTGGCATTCCTATATACTAATGATGAAAAACCTGAAAGTGAAATCAAGGAAACACTCCCATTTACCATTGCAACAAAAAGAATAAAATATCTAGGAATAAACCTACCTAAGGAGACAAAAGACCTGTATGCAGAAAATTATGACACTGATGAAAGAAATTAAAGATGATACAAATAGATGGAGAGATGTCCCATGTTCTTGGATTGGAAGAATTAACATTGTGAAAATGACTCTACTACCCAAAGCAATCTACAGATTCAATGCAATCCCTATCAAACTACCACTGGCATTTTTCACAGAGCTAGAACAAAAAATTTCACAATTTGTATGGAAACACAAAAGACGCCGAATAGCCAAAGCAATCTTGAGAACGAAAAATGGAGCTGGAGGAATCAGGCTCCCTGACTTCAGACTATACTACAAAGCTACAGTAATCAAGACAGTATGGTACTGGCACAAAAACAGAAAGATAGATCAATGGAACAGGATAGAAAGCCCAGAGATAAACCTACGGACATATAGTCACCTTATCTTTGATAAAGGAGGCAGGAATGTACAGTGGAGAATGGACAGCCTCTTCAATAAGTGGTGCTGGGAAAACTGGATAGGGACATGTAAAAGTATGAGATTAGATCACTCCCTAACACCATACACAAAAATAAGCTCAAAATGGATTAAAGACCTAAATGTAAGGCCAGACACTATCAAACTCTTAGAGGAAAACATAGGCAGAACACTCTATGACATAAATCACAGCAAGATCCTTTTTGACCCACCTCCTAGAGAAATGGAAATAAAGACAAAAATAAACACATGGGACCTAATGAAACTTAAAAGCTTTTGCACAGCAAAGGAAACCATAAACAAGACCAAAAGACAACCCTCAGAATCGGAGAAAATATTTGCAAATGAAGCAACTGACAAAGGATTAATCTCCAAAATTTATAAGCAGCTCATGCAGCTCAATAGCAAAAAAAACAAACAACCCAATCCAAAAATGGGCAGAAGACCTAAATAGACATTTCTCCACAGAAGATATACAGACTGCCAACAAACACATGAAAGGATGCTCAACATCTTTACTCATTAGAGAAATGCAAATGAAAACTACCATGAGATATTATCTCACACCAGTCAAAATGGCCATCATCAAAAAATCTAGAAACAATAAGTGCTGGAGAGGGTGTGGAGAAAAGGGAACACTCTTGCACTGCTGGTAGGAATGTGAATTGGTACAGCCATTATGGAGAACGGTATGGAGGTTCCTTAAAAAACTACAAATAGAACTACCATATGACCCAGCAATCCCACTACTGGGCATATACCCTGAGAAAACCATAATTCAAAAAGAGACATGTACCAAAATGTTCATAGCAGCCCTATTTACAATAGCCCAGAGATGGAAACAACCTAAGTGTCCATCATTGGATGAATGGGTAAAGAAGATGTGGCACATATATACAATGGAATATTACTCAGCCATAAAAAGAAACGAAATTGAGCTATTTGTAATGAGGTGGATGGACCTAGAGCTTTTCATACAGAGTGAAGTAAGTCAGAAAGAGAAAGACAAATACTGTATGCTGACACATATATATGGAATTTAAGAAAAGAAAATGTCATGAAGAACATAGGGGTAAGACAGGAATAAAGACACAGACCTACTAGAGAATGGACTTGAGGATATGGGGAGGGGGAAGGGTAAGCTGTGACAAAGTGAAAGAGCGGCATGGACATATATACACTACCAAACGTAAGGTAGATAGCTAGTGGGAAGCAGCCGCATAGCACAGGGAGATCAGCTCGGTGCTTTGTGACCGCCTGGAGGGGTGGGATAGGGAGGGTGGGAGGGAGACGCAAAAGGGAGGGGATATGGGAACATATGTATATGTATAACTGATTAAATTTGTTATAAAGCAAAAAAAAAGTAGAAGGAAATAGGTTAAATTAATTTTAATAATATCATTTATTTAATTTGAGATATCTAAATATTTTTCAATGTATAATCGATGTAAATTATTAATGAGATATTTAAACTTTTTTCTTACTAAGCCTTTGAAATCCAGTGTATATTTCACACTTAAAGCACAACTTAATTAGGACTAGCCACATTTTGAGTGATCAATACCAGAAGTGGCTAGTGGCTACCGTTTTGGACAGAGCAGTTCCATATCATGATTGTGGTGGTGGTTACACATCTGTATACTTTTGTCAAAACTCATTGAATCATACACTCAAAGTTACTATAGTTTATCGTATGTAAAAGATATAAAGCTGATTTTTTTTAAAAAAAAAGTAGTTGATTTGTGGGTTTGCTCACATAAAAGACTTTTCCTCCCACCCTGGAAGGCAAAGCACTAGGACACAGAAGAAAAACAATCAAACAAGAAACATTGCTATGTGAGAATTTTATAATTGAATTGGGAAAGCAAAAGTAATACACGTTATATTACACCACAATCCATGACATACCTAATACAGAAATAGCTTAGTTCCAACTTCAAGTTCAGTAAATTAGTTCTACAAAGTAATGTCACTGATTCTGAACTGGAATAGCAAGAGACATATAGAGAAATTGGTGGGTTATTTTTCTATGAACCTTGTCACTACTAAGTCCTTTAGTTCAATGCAAGAAATACCGTAGTCAAGAAACCTCATTTGTATCTTGGATATTCCACTGCTAGCTAGCTATGTGATATAATTTCTCTGACCTTAGTTTCCTCTCCTGAATAGTAATAATGGCTCCATTTTTTATTGTCTCATATATACTCTTTTAAATTACCTCATATATACTGGGTGCTGTGTCAGGCATTTTACGTCATTCCTCTCTCTCCTCAACATAATTTAGCAAGTACGATTATGTGCATTTTATAGATAAGCAAACTAAGACTTAGGGAAGTTAAGTAACTTACTCAAATTGCAAGCTAGTAAGTACAGAATTGGAGTTAAATAAAGGTTCTTCTAGTTCAAAAAGTCCATGTACATTCTATTAGACAGCATTCACTCCCAAGGTGGAGTTAAGACTCGATGTTCTCCCGGGATTGATGGTACTCTGTAGCACAAAGTAACGATCAAGAACTCAAATTCTAGGGTCATTAGGATAAGGCTAAAATTCTACCTCTGCTTTCCAAGGATTTGTTCTGTGGTCTTGGGGAAATTACTTAACCCCTGTGCTCCTCAATTGCCCCCATCTTAAAAAAGAGGGGATAATAACTTCCACAAAGGTTGTGAAGACAAAAAGTTAATATAATTTAGGCATTTAGGATTGTGGTTGGCTCTATAAATGTTGTCAGTTATTAACATTGTGCTTCTAGATGACTTTGGCGATCACTTTAAATTCTACAAGTCTATGATTCTACAATTTATAAATTATTGTGCATGGATAATGAACAATTTTCTCTCTGAATTTGTTTGTGTCTTTGCCTTAAATAATTCTAAAGTGATTTTCAAAGTTTGTAAGCTAACAGTGGTTTTTAGTTTTTAGTCAATTAAACCCTAATGCTAAAAGGAAACTGCTTTTAATACAACTGTCCAAAGTAAAAGAAGCTAGATTTGGATGTATATGTCTTCTGCTGCAGGGACTCATTAGGTCACTAGGTAAGTGAGAGATCTTTTAACGGGTCTTCTTTTATACAAGGACTATAAACTACATTTATTAGTTTGAAAAGTTGTTAATCATTAAGTTTTCATAAAATCTAAAGTGCAGCTCTTCTTCTAACTTATCAAGCTGCTACCTCTTTCAAAGTCTGTGTTTTCTATTACCTCTGTCTTGAATTCTCTTGCCCCATATAGCATTTCTTAGCTTCCCTCAGGTCTCTGATCAGCTATCACTTCCTCAGAAAGTCCTTCCCTAACCACCTTTTACTGCTCTCATCCATTTGTTTTACTTCATATCATTTCTCACCCCCTAACTATGAATTACAATGAATTGTTTTGTGTTTTGTGTGTGTGTGTGTATGTGTGTTTCCTCTGATTTCAAAGACTTTGTTTGATGGAGTGTCCACAGTACCTAGAACTGTACCTAGCACAGAGTAGAAGTTCAATTTTAAAAATAATTGAATGTATGAATGAGCCTCAGAGGTCCAAATGACCTCTTGGTGCTGGTTCTAAATGTTTGACTCTAAAATTTAAGGGGCATAAATTTTAAGGGGCATATTCTTCCTCTTAGTACAGAACTAAAACATCATATTACAAAAATGTCCATTTGAAAATGATTGCTAAACAAGCAATTTTAAGGATAATTCAGTAAAGTTGCTTGAAAAATAAGTGCATAAATAAATGCTTGTATGAAAAAAGTTAAAGAAGAAATTGACTTCAGCTAAATTAGATTTAGTGTTGCCCATTTCCTGGAAGCCTCAGTTAAGCAAGACTAGGGTAAGTCTTTGCCTCCCTCGCTGCTGTCAGCCATTATAGAAAGGGCATCTTGATAACAAGACACTTTGACCCAAACTACAGCCTAGAAGAGTGGAAATATGATGTATCATACTGAAAAAGAGCACAGCTTTTAGAACCTAAGAGTGTCCTAGATCCTAACCTCAGCCTCACTGCTATTACATCATCCAGTGTATATTATTTACTGTCCCTATTCCTCAATCTCTTAATATTATGAAAAAAAGAGGTAAAACAACACCCACCTTGCTTTGCAGTTGTTAGAATTAAGTTATGTATCTAGGGCATGTACTCTAAAATCATCTTTAATAAATGCGGTTTTCTACCCCCTCTCTATCGCTATGCTCTTTGCCTGGCTCTGAGTGTTTGGCCTCTAGTCTTCTGCTTGGATTACTGAAGCAATGACTGGCCTTCAGTCTTCCCTAAATTGGGCCTGTAGTCCACTAGCACAGTCTATCCAAATGCCACAGTCGCACTACCAGCCCTATCTTACAGTGACTAAACTATTTCCGTAACCTCAGTATTACATTTTCACCTTCAGATCAAGGTCTTAAGTGATTTCTAAAACACACTTACTACTCTAAATATTAAAGCACAACTATGGGCAATGTTTCCAAACTTTTTCTGGATTGTTTCTCCTAAGTGCTGAATGTGGCAGAGAAAGCCAGTTCAGGGATCTTTCTTGACTGAAGTCTCATCCTGTTCTGTGCTCACTTCCGCTTTCTGAACTCCAGTCTCACTGGACTTTTTTAGGCTCCTCTCAATTCTCACAGGTCCTTTGCATATGCCCTCCTCTCTGTCTCTAGTATTTTCCACTATCTTTTCTTTTGCTATGTTTACTCAAACCTTCATCTCTCATCTTAAATGTTACTTCTTCTGAGAGATTTCCCCTGACCACCCCAGTCTCAAATCCGAATGGGCTTCCTTGCTAAACTCATGCCATCATGTAGCTTCTCTTTACAGTATTGATCCGAGTTGTGTTTTTACTTTTGTTTGTACTACCATTTAATTAATTTATAATTCCTAATAACTTCATTTTTCAAGTTTCTTGAGGCAGGAATTATGTTTAATTTTATGTATCATTGTACTCTGAGCACTTAGGATACAGCCTGGCACATGGTAGGTCCATGATAAATATATGAATGAATAAATGGATAATATGCAAAGAAAAAGACTGACTCAAAATTAAAAATTCTTATGTACAGAATTCATTATAGTGTTCTCTTTTTCCAAATGTTCATCACTTTAGCATGGCGATCTTCATCTAAAAATCTTAATTTCCACTGGAAAAAGTAAAAGAGCTGTTGACCCTTTGTCATTCATTAATTCAGTCTTTCATGTTTATCACAACTCATGTTCTATGACAGGCACTGAAGATGCAAAGATGAATAGTGTATGTAGCACAAATTCTACTTATTGTGTAAGCTTCTACTTCCTTCTTCTGTTGCCGTATTATGGATTTTAGATATATCACCAGTGAATACAGCTACCCAATATAGTTCTTCTTTAGAAGTGAATATAGAAGGAAAAAATACATAAAAGTGGTTAATGCTGATCATGCTGGTGCTGGAAATTTATTGATTAGGATAAGTTAACAGTTATTTAATGAACTCCATCAGCAATCCTTCACATTGCCATCCATCTAAGCCGCTAAAATACACTTCATCAGTGAAAACAAGGCAGTGTTATTGGGTCCCACTCTTGAGCAACTTCAACTCTGTTCTCTTTATAAATGGCCCCTCATGTAATTATTAAAAAGTGTCTAAATTTCATCTGTTGGGTATGTCTATGGATAGTAGTCAATTAGAAGAGATAGGAAAAGTATCTTAATTTAGAAAAAAAATAGGATCGGCATATTACAAAAACAATGAAAAAGAATGTATAATCTAGCATGTAATTTTACTTTGCAATTTCCACATAATTATTTATTAGAGTCATTAATACCCATGGGGAAAGAGTTCTTCTTATAAACAGAGACAATCAGAGAGCAGTAACCTGAATTTTATGGAACCTCATTCTTTAGAAGGAGGGTTTTCTTCTGAGCTTTTGAAGTTGCCCACAAGAGTTATGTCATTGCTTATAACCAAGGAAACCACAGGAAACTTGGTTGCTAGGAAACCACTGAATTATCTCCATGAAGATCACCACAGTAGTCTTGGTTTGAATAGAACAGATGCTAGGAAAATAAAATTATGAAGTTACAGTTACTTTTTTTTCAACCTAGGATGCCTCTTTAATTGCCAGTTAAATCTTTTCACCTAAGAGGAACTGTTTGTCACTTCTGAAAGGCCATCACACAGGTAGAATGGGGAGCCACGACAGGGTGCTGCTGGGGCTGCAGGAAACGGGCACTGTACAGTGTGTGAGCCTAGGCTCCAATGCACACATTCTTCCTTTTCCCAATTAATTCAGCTACCTAGGGAAGGGATGTAGTGACAGCTACTGTCACCCTCACTGAGGGATAGATTATTTTAAAAAATCACACACACTTGTAATTGAATATTTTCAGACCTATGACTTCCAACATTCTCTAGTATGCTTTATGCAGAATAGAATTCCACGCCTCCTTCTTAAAAATTTAAATTGAACTGTGATGACACAATATAAGAACAAAAAATGGCTAACCTTGGCCAAGCTTCTGAATGGTCCAATATAAGTTCCCTTTTAGAAAACAGGGTGATCCAAAGTTTTCTTCAAATATCATACATATTGTCCTGTCACCTGTCCTTCCCTCCATGGAATTATTAGTGATGTATTTGTAAATCTATCTAAACTTGGTTAGACTCCAAATATATTTCCAGCTCATACCATACCTGGAAAAATTAGGATTTATAGCCTGTCCACACCATGACAGGAAGTGATACTTCCTTTTATATGCCTCAAACCTAACTTTCAAGGTAATTCTTCTTTCTACTATTCTAGAACTACATTTACCTTATTCACACTCTTTTCTTTCTCTGGTTCTTCTACCTCTGTGTTTTCCAAGGTTACTTTGTCCCAAAGTTGCCACCTCCTCCATATTACCAATTTATGTTTTTCAAAATGAAATGGGATGCAATTCTGATCATCCCTTCTTCTGTTTTCTAAGAGTTAACTTGTCAGCCACATAATTCAAGGGTCTATTGTATGCCTCTCCAACTGTAAATTTAGATTTTCAGTTGGTAGTCAAATGGATACAAATCTTCCATAAACTTTATCCTGTGGGCAGTGATCCTGTGGGACCACTGGAGAGTTTTAAATAAGGGGGATGATATAAGCAAATAATCAGATCATGATAGATAACTTTGATGGCCGAATGACAAGTTTTGGTGTAAGACTACACTGGAAGTAAACAGAATAGTTAAGAAACTATCTGTGTATTTCAGAACACTCACAACAACAAGCTTGTCTTTGGGAGGGAAAAAAGCTGGAATATCACTAAACAAATAGTTGACAAGTATTCAAGAAGCCTATGGCATGATCTCATATGCAATCTCAGGAAAATGACTGGCTTAGTGCAATGCCTTTTATACAGTACAAGGGGGAAAAAATCTCTACATCTTCATGGACAAGATGAAAAACTTAATTTTTTGCAAGTGCATTGTTAGTACAATGCAGTCTAAAGATAGTCCATTAATAAATGGCATATTTGTAAGAAGATCTATGTTGGCATAGCCAATCTGGTCCTGTCCTTGGCTCTATCTTGCTCCTCTTTCGTAGCAACAACTCAGATCAACATTTAGCTAACATGTTCAAGGAACCTGAGTACAATACAAATCTGAGAGGGAAATGACCATAAGGTGTTGCAAAATCAGTATGCTAAAAATGAGCCACTATCTATAAAGATAATAATAGCTGCAGTGTAATGAATAGCTTCTATTTATAGGGTAATTTATATACCTTGTCTCTAGTACTTGCTGAGCTCTGGCAACCTCAATATCATTATTCTTATTCCAAAAATGAAGAAATTGCTGCTCAGAAAAGTTGTGTAAGAGTTAGTTAATTAGTAACAGAGCCAGGTATTGTGCCCATGCCTAGTTAGCTGTTTACCAGTCTGACTGGTTGGTTTATACTTTGAGAATAACAAGCTCAGTGGCTTAATGCAGGAAATTTTATTACTCACTCATACTACCTGTCTAAGTGGGTCATATGGGGGACTCTGCTTATTATAGTCACTTAGGAAACCTGGCGGATGAGGGCTCCTCTCTCTAAGGCTGCAGAGGCAGAAAAAAGGAGTGTGGTGATTCACAAACTAACTCTTAGAGCTTCTGCCTAGAAATGCCAAATGCCACGCTCCGTGTACTCACATTCCGGGAGCTAAAAGCTGGTCACAGAGCTAAATCTAACTTACAGGGGGCGAAGAATGTAATCCTGCTGCTCCAGGTGTAAGAAAAGAACTGAAACATTTGTGAAAAGCCCTAGTGATTATCAGGCCCCTAAGTTCAAGTTCTCTCCACTTCACCTTGTTGAATACTCAATAGGATGACACTGAGTGAAGTAAGCCAGAAAGAGAAAATCAAATACCATATGCTAGTGCATGTGTGTGGAATCTAGGGGAAAAAAATAAGGGGGGGGGGAGTCATGAAGATCTTAGGGGTAGGACGGGAATGGGGACGCAGATCTACCGGAGAGTGGACTTGGGGATATGGGGAGGGGGAGGGGTGGGCTGTGGCGGAATGGGGCAGTGGCATGGACATGTATACACTACAGAGCATGGAGTGGATGGCTGGTGGGAGGTAGCCGCGTGGCGCAGGGAGATCAGCTCGGTGCTTTGTGACCACCTGGAGGGGTGGGATGGGGAGGGTAGGGGGGAGGGAGACGCAGGAGGGAGGAGATGTAGGAACATATGTATATGTATGGCTGGTTCGCTTTGTTGTGAAGCAGAAGCTAGCACACCAATGTGGAGCAATTGTACTCCAGTGAAGATGTTAAAAAAAAAAATAAGAGTGCTGTGTCACACTACTATATATAAGATAGATAACTAATGAGGACCTACTGTATAGCACAGGCAACTCTACTCGATACTCTGTAATGGAAAAAAAATCTAAAACAGAGTGGATATATGTATATGTATAACTGATTCACTTTGCTTATACCTGAAACTAACACAACATTGTAAATCAACTATACTCCAATAAAAATTAAAAGAAAAAAAAGACATTGAAAACAAAGACAAATGGATAGGTCTCCATTTCATTTAGGGTGAACAAATACAGAAATACAAGTACAGTCTAGAGTAGATCTGACACAGCAGCAGGAGGTATAAAAATACTTAAGATTTATGAGAGTAGAACCTTGCAGGGAACCGTCATGAATAGGTTTACTAATAGCATTATAAAGTCATGATTCAGAAAGGCCAATAAAAAATCCCCACACTTTCAATCCAGGTCTCCTGTCAAAACTTTCTTCACGAGCTCCAGGCCTCTTCATCTAACTAAATTCTAGACGTCTCCAATTGGATATCCAGGGTACTTGGAACTCATCATTCCAAAACTGAACTTTAATTTCTTGTCCTTAAAATGTAACTCAAGAACATCCTCGCATTTGCCTTATCTGAACTGACACGGCCCCAAGCCAGTGCCCCAAGTTAGAAACCTGACTCCTTTCCTTCTCTTCCCTCTCCTCTTCTCTGCTTCAGACAGCTGACCACCAAATTCATTTGATCTTTGCTCAGCAACGCCTCTCCTTCGCATAAATTGTAGTTCCTCTCAGCTATTTTTAGAACTATTGCTATACCCTCTTAACTGATCTCCGTGCCTTCAGTTTAGTCCACTCCAAATCCTTTTGCATACTTCTTCTAGAGTAATCTTTCTAAGACACTTTTTTTCTTTTTCTTTTCTTTTTTTTTTTTTTTTTGCGGTACTCGGGCCTCTCATGGCTCTGGACGCGCAGGCTCAGCGGCCATGGCACACAGGCCTAGCTGCTCCGCGGCACATGGGATCTTCCCGGACCAGGGCATGAACCCGTGTCCCCTGCATTGGCAGGCGGACTCTCAACCACTGAGCCACAAGGGAAGCCCTAAGACACTTCTTAAAATATGGTCTCCCTATTTAAAAGCCATTGACTGGCCTTCTAATACCCACAGAAAAAAGTTCAAGCCCAACTGTGTGAAACATAGGCCCTTCACAATTTGGATCCTGTATTTCTGGTTTCATCTTTTGCCTTTCAACCCATACTTCACTGGCGTGAATCTACCAGCCGTTCTCTGAACATCCTGAACACTCTGCTGTTATGACTCTGTGCCCTTGTATGTGCAGGTCTCTCCCTGGCATGAGTACCTGTCTCTTCACAGTCTGGTGAATTTCCATTCAATTTGTAAAGATCCAACTCAAATATCACTTTTCTCGATTACACTTCTCTCTTCAAACACCTCTTTTATTATCCTTATCACACTGTATTAGAATTATTTCTTTACAAGTCTATCTCCTCTGCTAGACTACATGCTGTGGTAGGAATTAATTGTCCTAGAACTTAACATGGGCCCTAAAGTTTTGGAAGAATTAGGACGGAGATGAGCTGGAGAATGAAATGCTAATTGGATGGAACTAATGGTGCAGTTTGCAAACAGTACTGTTGGGTTAAAATTTTTAGGAACTAAGTAAATTGTGAACATATCACTGGCAAAATAAAAAATCAAGATAGAAAAAATAAAAGGTGATTATTATCAGTATTAATAAGTAAAATGTTATTGGCCTATTCACTAATTAGAATTCCCTAATGATTAATGACATAAGAAAATAAACTTGAGGGTCTGGGATATCAGGAGGGGCAGAATGGTCTTGAAAGAAGGTCATAGTGAACTGCTGGCCCCAGTCACATAGCTCCCAAACTCTGCTGATCCTTTATGATACTGTACTGACCAACCCCTTTATAAAAAATCTCAGGTAGCAAAGAGCCCAAATATTAACAACACACCTGACTTCATGCTCTTTGAGGAATTTTAAATTAGCACAAAGGAAAGTGTTTCCCTTGAGAGCTATTCTGGCATTTTATACTCACTTATTGCAACTGGTATGTGAGACCAAAGCAACATGCTTTTAATAAAACACTCCATGAACGTGAGAGGGGTGTGTTTCATTACCCTGGTTATAATTTGGCTTTTTTCCCTTCAGAGAAGAGAGGCTCTGAACCCTGCTGAGCTGACAAAATAGGCTCGATGAATCCCTATAGCAAGAGTTAACATTAGCAGTGGGATTGCATATATTTCAGATCGCAAAAGCCTGGGTAGCATTTCATTATTGAAGTTGCCTGATTGCTTTGGTTCTAATCTTCGCCCCAATTCCTTTCTTTCTCTATTGAAAATCACTACAACAAACAAATGAAACAATAACACCACAAGCAGCAGCGTGGGCTGAGCCCCTCATCACAAATGACAGCTGCACAAACTTGCAGTCAAAACACCTATTTTTGAGGCTAATGCAAACAAAGCCTATCATGATTCCCCCTAACCTGTCAAGATCAAGGGCGATGTGCACTGCATGTCCCAGATCATTGTGCTCATGCTGGTCAAATGTATACAGAATCCAGGAGAAGTTTCTGGAATCAGAGTGCCCAGCCATTCTGCTTATTATGGCAACCTATGGTTCTGTTTTCATCAGCTGACAAGTTATTATTTCCCTAGCTACATGTAGAACCACTCTAGATTTCCCTTCTCCCAAAATAATACTTCTCAGATGCTCTTAGAGCTGCTTCATAGGAAGGTAAATGGCAGGAAATGCTGCTAGCTCATATTAAAACTTCCCCATTCATTAAATTTGTACCTTCTCCCATTATTAAGAGAACTTCTAAATTTCCCTGTCTGTACTTTTCTCATAAAAAATCATTTTTTTAATTCAATGACTTGTTCCAAACCACTTCATCATTCTATGTTTCATAAAAAATTTAATGGCATCTAACCCTCTAAGTCCCACTAAAATTACTTTGTATCTAATGTCAGCTCCAAGCCAGTCTAAGAGAGATACTTATACCTAAAGCCTGTAGGTTCTGTGCCATTTGGTCCCTAAACCACTGGTTCTCAAATTTTAGTCTACATGACAATCACTTGGGAGTTTGTAAAACATGCATCTCCCGAGACCTATGCCAAAACTACTGACTCACTAGGTCCTGAGTGGACCTGGATGGGGCACAGGAGCATGAATGCTGATAAGCCCCTCTAAGTGATTCTATTCCATATACTGAGACCCACCCATAAGCCAATGAGAACAAAGCCCCAGCATAGATATGTTTTCAGCCCCATCCTCACTAATCCTAACATTTGGTGTATCCTGATTTGAAAGCCATCAGGCTAAACCACATCCTCCAACATTTCTGCCCTAACTTAGTGTGCATGGCAGTGCTAGGCTACAATTCTTGATTAGTACTTTGTTTCCAGCCAGAATGAAAACTGTGCCTAGAATCTCAGCCTAATTTGCTGGGGCACTAACACCCCACCTAGTTTCCATCAGGGAGAGCCCTGTCCCAATTACAGTCTGAATTTCTATCAAAAACCAGAAAGAGTCACCAGGAGAATGAAGGGACCACCACATATCCAAAAAAAGACTGGAATTATAGGTGAGATCTACCATATCTGATCCCACTGGACACATGCCATCCCCCAACTTCTACATCTGAGCCTCCAGATGTCTAGAGTATTCATCAGGACCAGCACATTCTCTAACAGTTAGACCCTTAGACCTTTTACTGGATGAGAGTTTTGGGGGTAAAACCACAGTGTTTGCCCTGCTCACCACGTGAGAAATTTTTCTAACTGTATTTTACTTTGTTGCCATGATGTCATTGGCTAGACTCAGAGTCATTATAAGAAAGATTCCTATGAAACCCTTTATTGTAACTACTGTAATGATGTTGGCAGGGATGTTGTTCACTAATTTACTCAATTTCCTCTTAATTTCTCCTTAGGGAGAAATTCCTGTCTGGTCTTGATACCAAAAATAGATTTACTGCTCATGAACAATTGATTTGTTTTTTATCTCATGGACACTGAGTTTTGTAAGAGAGAAGACTTCTGTTTTTGACTTTGACTGCTAGAAAGCAGAGCCTACCTCTAGTGTTATGTTGTATGTTTTAAGTCACATTCCCAGCAACACTGTCCCCAGTTTTATTTTTCTATTTTCTTTCATCCCAATACTCTCTTACTGTATTTCTCATATCTCTTATGGGGTGTCTTAATTTTTTTTAACTGAATGAAGGTTTACTCTTGACTCCTTTCTGTCCTGCCCATCTGGGTGTAAGATAACAAGATAACTCAAAGGCTAAGGATGAGCAGTGGTCCTATCAACAAGCATCTATTACATACCGACCTGATGCTCAGAAAAACTGCAACTCATCTGAGGGATTTTGAAGTAAGACAAAGTGCTTGCCTTTAAGGTACCTACAATGCAGCTGGGGAAAGAAGACTGGCACATATAGACTGGCACAAGAGAACACAGTGCAAGGGGAAATGCTAGGGACAAGGTGGTATTGATGGTTAATATGCCGGAGTTCAAAGATGAAGGAAATCACTGAAGGCAGGTAGAATTAGACGCTTTCCAAAAGAGATAGGACTTGAACTTGCACTTAGGTCATGGAGAGAATTTAAGGTTTTAGATTAATAGAATGGGAAGAAGGACATTCTGGACCAAATGAAGTATGGAGTATAATATAGAGTACAGCATGGAATAGAGGCACAATGAACAGAAAAGAAAGTTGAGGTAAAGAGACATGAGTTTGGATCCTGGCTTGACATAGGTAGATTCCTTAACCTCTCAGCATCCTTCTCCTAATTTGTAAATCAGGATAAGGATGTCTACTAAGAGTCTCACTTTGATAAGAATTACAGATAAATTGTAAAACAGCTATACAATACCTAGCACAGGTTAAGCACTCCAAATGAGCCAACTCTATGACAATGGTGAGAAGTCTGGAGGTGAGACTTAGTGCCTCTGGCCTGCAGATTCCTTCCTTCTACAGCAGCTGCTATACCCTGAGAAGTGTAAAACAGAATTACATAGACCTGGGGACAAATGTTGGGTGGTCTGGTAAGTTAGCAGGTAACTTTGGACTTGAGAGAGGAGGAACAAATGAGCTATTTAGAGTTACTAAGCAGGGTAGTGACACGATGAAAGCAGTGTTTAAAGAAGATTAACATGGTCATGGAGGAAGAAAATGAAGGAGAAAATACTACAGGCATGGGCACTAACTCAAAGGCTGTTGTGGTGATAGGCATAAAGTGACAAAGTACAGGATGAGGGAGGTGGCAGGGGACTGCAAAGCCGAGGCTTGGAAACCCTTTAAAGAAAATATTTCTTTACTTTCTTTAGAAAGGATTTTGTGACTGACTATACAGGGGAGATGAATGAGTCAAAGGGTCAAGTCGTATCATAGTAATTGTCCTACAAATTGCCAGTTGTTTGTCTTTATCTCCCACTAGATTCTGAATTCCGTAAGGGAAAACAACATTTCTACCTGGCACACCAGTGCCTAACATGGTATTTCAAGCATAGATGACAATCATGATATTTTAAAATGCATTTCATTAATGAATAATGAATTCATGAACTAATTTTATTCATGGAAAATAAACTGAATGAATAAATAAATAACATTAATGACTACCACAAACAAAAATGGTGAACATGTATTGATCATTTTCTATTGAGCATTTTGTAAGACTTCATTTACATTAAATATCTTATTTCAATCCTAACAAAATTCCTATAGACCAGATACTGGGTTTTTTTGTTTGTTTGTTTTTTGTGGTACGCAGGCCTCCCACTGTTGTGGCCTCTCCCATTGCGGAGCACAGGCTCTGGACACGCAGGCTCAGCGGCCATGGCTCACAGGCCCAGCTGCTCCACGGCATGTGGGATCTTCCCAGACCGGGGCACAAACCCGTGTCCCCTGTATCGGCAGGCTGACTCTCAACCACCGCGCAACCAGGGAAGCCCAGACCAGATACTGTTTTATCTGCATTTAAAATGAAGCACAGTAAATTCAGGCTATTTACCCAAGGTTGCTTAACTAGAAAATGACAGAGCCAGGACTCAAACCTATGTCTTCTGCTGCCAAAGCCTGTGCACTTACTCAGCAAAGTGGGAGTGGGCCTTGGAAAAAGAAAGTCCTGTCAAAAGAGAAGCAGAAGTAATGGAAGCCAGTTACCTTTTATACACTTTTCACTTTATAAATATTTACTCTTCATATCAATTCCACAGGTAGATATTCAATTACAGTGATCTCCTGTGGATAAGCAGGGGCCCTAGAAAGAAAAAAAGGAGCTTCCTTGTTCTCAAGGGCAGGAAAAACAAGTAGAAGAGAGTAGATGTGACAAGAAAAATCAGCCAAAAGACGACAGTAAAAGATAAACTGCAAAACCCCACTTGACGGGCTTCCCTGCTGACGTAGTGGTTAAGAATCCGCCTGCCAGTGCAGGGGACATGGGTTTGAGCCCTGGTCCAGGAAGATCCCACATGCTGCAGAGCAACTAAGCCCATGCGCCACAATTACTGAGCCTGTGCTCTAGAGCCCGTGAGCCACAACTACTGAAGCCGCGCGCCTAGAGCCCATGCTCCGCAACAAGAGAAGCCACCACAATGAGAAGACTGTACACCGCAATGAAGAGTAGCCCCCGCTCACTGCAACTAGAGAAAGCGCACACGCAGCAACGAAAACCCAATGCAGCCAAAAATAAAAAACAAACAAACAAAACTCACTTAAGTGTGCAAGGAAGATGCAGGTTAATAAACATTAGGATTTGGGAAGTGAGAATGAATGCTACCATGTTTCTTTGTTCCAATGGCCCTCTGATTACTTCTTTCTGCAAATACGATTCCATTTGTATTTCTCTATTATAAGACTGTATAAATTGCAATTGCCCATTTCAAGAGCATTTTACAAAAATCCCCCTTAAAAAAAGAGCTCTCTTTCCAGGCATCTGATGATACTTTAGAATAGATAACTTGTGAAGTGAACACATGCCATTTTAGCAGGCAAAGCTAGAGTATTTGTAGCTACACACACATTGCCCTTTTCATTCCCATATAGAAGTTTTCTGTAGTAAAGAATTTCAATTGAATTCAGAATTACCAAGTTGCAGCAAAGGAAACCACTGACAAAATGAAAAAAACTTGCTGAATGGAAGAAAAATATTTGCAAATGATATGACCCATAAGGAGTTAATCTCCAAAATATATAAACATCTCATACAACTCGATATCAAAAAAGCCAAACAACCCAATTAGAAAATGGGCAGGGCCTCCCTGGTGGCGCAGTGGTTAAGAGTCCGCCTGCCGATGCAGGGCATACGGGTTCGTGCCCCGGTCTGGGAGGATCCCATATGCCGCGGAGCGGCTGGGCCCGTGAGCCATGGCCGCTGGGCCTGCGCATCCAGAGCCTGTGCTCCGCAACGGGAGAGGCCACAACAGTGAGAGGCCCACATACCGCAAAAAAAAAGAAAAAAAAAAAAAAAAAGAAAATGGGCAGAACAACTGAATAGACATTTTCCCAAAGAAGAC
Organism: Mesoplodon densirostris; assembly: GCF_025265405.1. NCBI lineage: Eukaryota > Metazoa > Chordata > Mammalia > Artiodactyla > Ziphiidae > Mesoplodon > Mesoplodon densirostris. Next base: position 58,504,731 of record NC_082662.1, on the reverse strand, counting down.
ATACAGATGGCCAACAGGAATATGAAAAGATGCTCAGTATCACTAATTACCAGAGAAATGCAAATCAAAACCACAATGAGATATCACCTCACATCTTTCAGAGTGGCTGTTATCAAAAAGACTACAAATAATAAATGTTGGCAAGGATGTGGAGAAAGGGAATCCTTGTACATCATTGGTGGGAATGTAAATTGGTGCAGCCACCGTGGAAAACAGTATGGAGTTTCCTCAAAAAACTAAAAATAGAACTACCCTATGAACCACAATTCCACTCCTGGGTATATATATCCTAGGAGAATGAAAATGATAATTCAAAAAGATATATGCACACCAATGTTCATAGCAGCATTATTTACAATAGCACAGATATAGAACCTAAATGTCCATCAACAGAAGAATGTGTAAAGGAGAGGTGGTATATGTATATACAATGGAATACTACTGAGCCATAAAACATAAGGAAATTTTGACATTTGCAACAATGTGGATGGACCTGGAGGGTATTACGCCTAGTGAAATAAGTCAGATTGAAAAATACAAATACTGTATGTTATCACTTATATGTGGAATCTAAGAAATAAAATAAACTAGTAAATATAACAAAACAGAAACAGACTCACAAGTACAGAGGACAAACTAGTGGTTAACAGTGGGGAGCAGGAAGGGGAGAGGGGCACAATAGGGGTAGGGGAGTAAGAGGTACAAACTGTTATGTATAAAATAAGCTACAAGAACATACGGAAAGGGAATATAACCAATATTTTATAATAACTTTAAATGGAGTATAGCCTATAGAAACTTTGAATCACTATGTTGTATACCTGAAACTAATATAATGCTGTAAGTCAACTATACCTCAATTTAAAAACATTTTTAAAGAATTATTGAGTTACAACACTAGAACTAGTTCTATGAAGTATTTTAGATATCTCTATGCTATAAGAAGAGCCACCGCAGACCAAATGTACACAGAGGAAACAGTTATGGAGGTGAATCTAAGTCAGTGAACATTACTCAGTTTCCCAGAAAGCTAAGAGAAAGCCCCCAATTCCTCAAATAAAGACATTTTACAATGGAAATATTTTAAAATACATACTATATGGTCTTCTGCCACCTTAATGATGGTATGCAAAATATATAATTCATCTTTAAATCACAGATTTGGTTGTACCTTAGAATCAACTGGAGAACTTTAAAAAATATCCATTTCCTGGGCCCCACCCCTCATGAATTAAATTAGAATCCCTGAATGTTAGGCCAAGAACATCAGGCTTTCTTTTTTAAATGCCTCAGATGATAATAATGTAAAACCAGATTGAGAACCATTACTTTAGCCTATGACTCAGAGACATATTTATCAATATCAGTTATTTCTGCATTCACTACCCATAGCTATAGAAACTGATGGGGAAGAATTGATGGGACCTTAGCCTGATGACTTAATTTGCCCCATATCTTGTTCTCTGTGAGTGAATAGTTCCTCACTATGTGTCAGGTACATTTATGCAGTGTATACTTCTCCATACACAGCACTTAGTTTCTGCTGAAAAGGACAGGCTTGTCATTGGGTTGGCCAAAAAATTCATTCGGGTTTTTCCGCAAGATGTTATGGAAAAACCCGAAGGAATGTTTTGGCTAACCCATTATATCAACATATCACCAGTCACCCAGGGCAAACCTTTGCAACACCAGCTGGCCAACAGCAGTACATCCAACCCTCAGGTCTCCCATCCACAACCTCTATGTTCATTCTGGTTACTCAGGAACTGGCTCCTCATCATTAAAGTATGGACGGGTATGGCTCACACTGCTTACAGTGCCTGAACCAATCTAGAAATAGAAAAGTTCCACAAATTTGCCTCCAGATAATGCCAGAGACGATCACTTCTTGAATGTCTGCTTTATGCCAGGCACTGGAGTAAGTGCTTTTCTTAACATTATCCTACTTGGTGCTCACAGGGACCCTAGGAGTGGGTATTTTGTTCAGGGTCCTGAACAAGACCAGGCTAGATAAGCCAAACCAAGGGGATTTCCTTACAGGGAATTTGTTACACAGGTATTGAAAGAGAAGTAATGAAGTAGAGGTAAACTGGGTATCAGTAACTGCAAGAAGTAGCTAAAAATCCTCGGGCTGGAAAAAAAGGGAAGATGTGGGGTTAACAGAACTTATAGACTCAGAGGAAGAGGCACCACACAGTGGTGCACAGAAGGCTGAAGGGACATGACTGCTACTAGGAGTAAGAACAGAAACTGAAATCTGGAGCCTTCCCTCTCTTGTGCTGTGGAAAAGATGCTAATAGGATCTGAAATCAGGAAGGTGGTCTTTTCTTCCCACCTCCCATCTTTTGGGTTCCTACCAGTATCTCCTATTGTTAGAACCTGACTGGAAGCAAGCTAATAAGTGAGATTGAGAAATGTGGTCCACTGAGTTCCATCTTCAGTATCACAGAATGGTAAAATAAAAAAGGAGAGGGCAGAGTTTGGAGGTGAGAGTCAATAGGTGAATAATTGGCATTTGTAGGTATTATCATTTTCCCTGTTTTATACAGGGATAAGAAAGAAAACTAAGTAATTTGACCAAGGTTACAGTTAGCAAGAAGAGGAGATTGACTCAAATCTGTTAGCACATTTATGCTTCTAACTACTGACCAACATTGCCTTCCGTGTAGTACAGCCTTAAGATTTTCAAAGCACATAATAATAATCATATTCATTAATGAGAATTAACATTTATTGAGCATTTTTCATGTGTCAGGCTTTGGACTAAACCCTTTACATGGATTTGTTTATTTAGTTCTCACAATAATACTATGAGGTGGGTACTAGAGTATTATCATCTTTGGTGGCAGTATAATGACATGGTGATCAAGACTTTGACTCCAGACTTTCAAGTACCTGGATTAAAATCCCATCATTATCACTTATTAGCCTAATCTACTGTAGGTAGCTATTTAACTATTTTATACTTTAGTCTTCTCACGTGTAAAATAGGTTTATTAATAATACTTAACTTAAACAATTGTAAGGAAAACTAAATGAGATAGTGATATTAACTTCCAGAAATTCTGAATAAGCATATGATACGTACTACCTATAATGGTTATCACCATTTTGCAAGTGATAAAAGTTGACCCTTACCCCATTGCATATTCTTGCCTCCTTTATCAAAGATAAGGTGACGATATGTGCATGGGTTTATCTCTGGGCTTTCTATCCTGTTCCATTGATCTATATTTCTGTTTTTGTGCCACTACCATACTGTTGTGATTACTGTAGCTTTGTAGTATAGTCTGAAGTCAGGGAGCCTGATTCCTCCAGCTCTGTTTTTCTTTCTCAAGATTGCTTTGGCTATTTGGGGTCTTTGGGGTTTCCATAGAAATTGTGAATTTTTTTGATCTAGTTCTGTGAAAACTGCCATTGGTGGTTTCATAGGGATTGTACTGAATTTGTAGATTGCTTTGGGTAGTATAGTCATTTTCACAATGTTAATTCTTCCAATCCAAGAACAGGGTATATCTCTCCATCTGTTTGTATCATCTTTATTTTCTTTCATCAGTGTCTTATAGTTTTCTGCATATAGGAAAACTGCATAGGTAGGTTTATTCCTGGGTATTTTATTCTTTTTATTGCAGTGGTAAATGGGAGTGTTTCCTTAATTTCTCATTCAGATTTTTTTGTCATTAGTGTACAGGAAAATGCAAGACATTTCTGTGCATTAATTTTGTATCCTGCTACTTTACCAAATTCATTGATTAGCTCTAGTAGGTTTCTGGTAGCATCTTTAGGATTCTCTCTGTATAGTATCGTGTCATCTGCAAACAGTGACAGTTTTACTTCTTCTCTTCTGATTTGAATTCCTTTTACTTCTTTTTCTTCTCTGATTACTGTGGCTAAAACTTCCAAAAATATGTTGGATAACAGTGGTGAGAGTGGACAACCTTGTCTTGTTCCTGATCTTAGAGGAAATGGTTTCAGTTTTTTACCATTGAAAATGATGTTGGCTGTGGGTTTGTCATACATAGCCTTTATTAAGTTGAGGTAGGTTCCCTCTATTCCCACTTTCTGGGGAGCTTTTATCATAAATGGGTGTTGAATTTTGTCAAAAGCTTTTTCTGCATCTGTTGATATTATCATACGGTTTTTCTCCTTCAAGTTGTTAATATGGTGTATCACATTGATTTATTTGTGTATATTGAAGAATCCTTGCATTCCTGGGATAAATCCCACTCTATCATGGTGTATGATCCTTTTAATGTAGTGCTTGGAAAACTGGACAGCTACATGTAAAAGAATGAAATTAGAACACTTCCCAACACCATCTACAAAATTAACTTAAAATGGATTAAAGACCTAAATGTAAGGCCAGACACTATAAAGCTCTTAGAGGAAAAAATAGGCAGAACACTCTATGACATAAGTCACAGCAAGATCCTTTTTGACCCACCTCCTAGAGAAATGGGAATAAAAACAAATAAACAAATGGAACATACTGAAACTTAGAAGCTTTAGCACAACAAAGGAAACCATAAACAAGACAAAAAATAACCCTGAGGATGGGAGAAAATATTTGCAAATGAAGCAATGGACAAAGGATTACTCTCCAAAATATACAAGCAGTTCATGAAGCTCAATATCAAAAAAAACAAACAACCCAATCCAAAAATGGGTGGAAGACCTAAACAGACATTTCTCCAAAGAAGATATACAGATTACCAACAAACACATGAAAGGATGCTCAACATCACTAATCATTAGAGAAATGAAAATCAAAACCACAATGAGGTATCACCTCACACCAGTCAGAATGGCCATCATCAAAAAATCCACAAACAATAAATGCTGGAGAGGGTGTGGAGAAAAGGTAACTCTCTTGCACTGTTGGTGGGAATGTAAATTGATACAGCCACTATGGAGCACAGTATGGAAGTTCCTTAAAAAACTAAAAATAGAATACCATACAACCCAGAAATCCCACTACTTGGAATATACCCTGAGAAAACCATAATTCAAAAAGAGTCATGTACCACAATGTTCATTGTAGCTCTATTTACAATAGCCAGGACATGAGAGCAACCTAAGTGTCCATCAACAGGTGAATGGATAAAGAAGATGTGGCACATATATACAATGGAATATTACTCAGCCATAAAAAGAAACGAAACTGAGTTATTTGTAGTGAGGTGGATGGACCTACAGTCTGTCATACAGAGTGAAGTAAGGCAAAAAGAGAAAAACAAATACTGTATGCTAACACATATATATGGAATATATTAAAAAAAAAAAGGTTCTGATGAACCTAGGGGCAGGACAGCATAAAGATGCAGACATAGAGAATGGACTTGAGGACACGGAGAGGGTAATGATAAGCTGGGACGAAGTGAGAGAGTAGCATGGACATATATACACTACCAAATGTAAAACAGATAGCTAGTGGGAAGCAGCTGCATAGCACAGGGAGACCAGCTCAGTGCTTTGTGACCACGTAGAGGGGTGGGATAGGGAGGTTGGGAGGGAGGTGCGAGAGAGAGGGGATATGGGGATATATGTATATGTATAGCTGATTCACTTTGTTATACAGTGGAAACTAACACAACATTGTAAAGCAATTATACTCCAGTAAAGATGTTAAAAAAAAAAAAAAGTTGAGCTTTACAAGGTTAAATAACTCTCCTCAGGCAGAGCTTAAAAGTGATACATGAAGTTTATTAGTGACACAGCCAGTTTTTGGACTCCAGATTCTAGTTCCTTGGTCACTATAGTATAATCTATCCTATAAATTTTATAAAGATAATTTCTAATCCTTATATGATGTTGCAATAATAATAATACATACTTCTATAATATTTAGCTTGTGTCAGACATTATTCTATGTACTTACATATCTTGGCTCATTAAATCCTCACAACTCAATGAGGTAGGTATAATGTTATCTCTGGTTTTCAGATTAGAAGACTAAGGCACTGATGTTAAGTAATTCACTGGAGGATGCTTAGATGGTTAATTGGCAGAACTAAACTTCTAATACCTTACAGAAAGAAAGGTTTTATTGACCTCTTTTACCAGTGAGGAAACTGAGGCTCAGAGAGATGACTAATTCAAGGTGAAGCAACAAGACAGTAGAAACGTGACAAATCTCTCCAATGCTACCACCATAGGTTGAACACTTCCCACTTAGTCCACATTGCTACCAAGTTCTCTACCAAAAAATATGTCGTTTCCTTTAGAGTCACTGACATCATAGAACTGATAATTCCATAGGCAGAATTTTCTTTATTCCTGAAGTATCTATTATATATCCTTTATTCTACTTTAGAAATTAGTACACACTGATGATGATTAGAATATATATATTTCAATTAGATTTTTTTAAAAAAATGACTTTAATATTCTCTAAATTTAACTTTGTTGAAATTTTATGAAGAAAGTGTAGTCCACAAAATAGCTGGGACATCGAATATCAGCTCTGTAAGAATCTCAGACAAAGGCTGGGGGAACTCAACATCCAAGTGAAGGGCATCCAGCACTGATGTTTTTTGAATGAGATTGAGAATGTTGATAATAGAAAAGACATACACTGGATCAAACTAATCTCAACCTATGACAATGTTAGAAGTTTTACCTCTTGAAGGTTAAACAAAAACCCTTATGAAGAAAAACAAGAAATAATAGATTAAAATAGAATTTCCTCACATGTGGGGAAAAGCCATGCAGAAAACTCTGTGGGATGTTCAACAGCAATGAGTCAGGAAGACCATGATGGAAAAGCAGAGGAAGATTCAGAAGGTCTATGCTAAGAATTGAATGTACTATGAGAGACCTCTTTCTCATTAAACATCTACAATATTCTCATAAGGGATGAGAAAGCTGGAGAGAATCCGCCTGTAATACACACAGTGGCTGCCTCCATGTTGCCTCTAAAATGTGGCCTCTCTGTTAGCACTTGAAGGCACTTTGGTGAAGACATCCCCCGGTCCAACTTTGTTTTCCATATTTTCCATCAAAGTTAGACTTCTTACTATTTTTCCTATGAGTTCAGGCTATCTCAGCCATAACATCCAAACACCAAAACCTGTGCCAATGTTTTCATTGATTATGTTTGGAATTTTACTCACACAATCAAGCCTCCTTTTTTTCCTTTTTTTCTCAATACTGTAATCTTAGTTATAAACCAGTATCTGTTCACTCACTAAAAAGATGACCATATTCTTTAACTGGTTCATTTTGTCAAAGTAATTCCTTAAGTTCATTTTATTTATTCAGTTTTCAACAACTTACAATACAGATATGTTCTATTGGTTCTTTCATGATGGTTTTGGGGGCTTGGATAGTAATACTTTGTCACAATTTTTCTATGTGAACTGGAATAACTTTCTCACTCAGGAAAGGAAAACACAATGGCATAGAAACATGGAAATGTCATAGCCTGGTGGACAGCTCCCATTACTCTGAGAACCGTGCCAATGAAACAAAATATTAAAAAGCAATTATTCTAATATTGCTACACTGGACCTCTCTCATACAGTTAGAGACCTAGGATTTTACAGGACAGACATTGTAGAAACATCTGGGACAGAATGAGTTTTTGTTGGAAGAAAAAGATTGCTCAAATTGAAGACTAATAAACGTGAAAAAACAGAAGGTCATTTAAACTGCCCGACAAATATTAAAATTATTTTTTAACTTGTTAGCCCATTTTAAATGCTTATTTTTATTTCTTCAAGGAGAGGCTTCTACGTGATAATTGGAAAGACTACTTCATAATTTAATACATTTTATCTTTAATAGAGTTCACATGTACTTCATTTAAATATTCTCATTCTCAATTCTGCCTCATTGCTCTTAATAGAGTTTCATTGTATTACATAAAATATTTTTTCCTCCTCAGCATTCAGCATCTTCAAACAATATCAAAGAGTCATTAACTCTCCCTTTAGTTTCTGCTCAGTCAAGCTGTGTATAATTAGCTCCTTTAATCTTTTCTCTAAATAACTCTCTCCATTCTCTTAATCAGTTTGTGCATTCTCTGAAGTTTCTTTAATTCACTGGCATTTGTTGCACTGCATTACATGTGGCTTTACAGGTGTAGTATAAAAACTATGTACAGTACACTTAATTAACTACCCTTCAGAATATCCATGGGGAATTTAGAACCTCAGCAGGTTTATATGACATATTTCACATGTAACCTGAGGGCTACCAGGTATATAAAACAACTGAGATAAAAGATCAGAATCCTCAAGTTCCCTTAAGTCGCCAACAAGGGCACCTGTGCAACCATGACTCAATCAGCAGGAGTTTTTAACAAAAAAATAAAAATAGTTATATTTTAACCAGAAATACGTGTCCACACCCCAGAGCCCACTAAGAAATCTTTAAATAGAATTGAGAGAGACCAAGACAAAAAGGAAGAAGATAGAGGCAGAGAGATATAGACAACTCAGAAAATGAAAGAGAATGCTCTGAGCACACATTTTAATTTTTAATTCTGTTTGAAGTGAATCAATATGCACTAAATGAGAAAGATGTGTAGGCTACCTGGTTGCAAAATTCATTGCTCTTTTGAGCACCAGACCCATCTGATCTGAATGTGCCTGAGGTCAAGCTCCTCAGAAACAGGGAATGAGTCTATTATAGTATGTAGTAGAGGCTCTAAAACCAAAAACACTTCTTGCATGAATAAATGAATTCATGGGTGATGCCACTTTCCTTCCCCTACTGCCCACTCCCTTCCCCAAAGCTGTGACACACGTTTCAAGAGAACAGGAATATTCTCTGATCAAAGTTATAAAGTACTTCTACCCACCTGATAGAATCCTCATGTATTGTGTGATTTTCATATGAGGTCCTGTGCCAGGCTGTGGTGCAGAAATGAAAGATAAGAGCTAAAATATATGACAAGATTTAAAGTACAAATTAATATAATAATAGGGGAAAATGTCACAGCTTTGTACAAAATGAATTGCCCAATAAATAACAAAGAAGGTCAGAGAAGCGAGAGAGAAAAATTTTTGACCATATTCTAGGGACTAAGTAGATGCTGCAGAGAAATAGGGAAAGGAAAAGAATATTCAGGAGATGGGCAGTACGCCATGGTGGTTAAGGAAAGAAGCTTTAAGCCAGGTAGGCAGTGGTCTGAATCCAAATTCTGCAGTTTGCTCGTCATGTAACCCTAGACAATTTACTCAGTCTACTACTAAATTTCCTCTTAGTAAAATGGGCATAATAATAGTAGCCAACTGTATTGAATGCTCACTGTGTGCCAGCAAACTAGAAATGCTTTACATGAATTAACTCATTTAATCCTCACAAAGTCCAGGAGCTATATATAATTAAGAGAGATCATTCCCATAAATTGCTTAGAACAGCACAGAGCACATGGTAAACATGAGGACAGGATTCTCATTACATCATTATCACCATTTTGAAGATAATAACAATAAGGTACATAGAGGTGTGTGACTTGATCACGATCACACAAATTATAACTAACAGAGGCGAGATCAGAATCAGAAAGTTTTTCTAGAGACCCAGAAACCAACTTCTTCATAGTGTGTGCTTTATTAATAACCTAATAGCTCTGATATGTGCCTGACAATATCCCAAGCACATAGAAAGCCTTAAATATTAGTGACTGTTTATACTATTTTAGAGTAGACAAGAATTATACAATTCTTAGAGACAGATACAATTCATTCATTCACTTAACTGAAATTTAGAGGGTATCTACATATACTTGGCACTGTACTCAGGCCTGGGGTCATGAATGTAAATAAAGCATTGTCCCTGCCTACAAATTGCCTACAGTATATAAAGGAAGTCAAATTCAAAAATAAGTAACTGGGCCTCCCTGGTGGTGCAGTGGTTGAGAGTCCGCCTGCCGATGCAGGGGATACGGGTTCGTGCCCCGATCTGGGAGGATCCCATATGCCGCGGAGCGGCTGGGCCCGTGAGCCATGGCCGCTGGGCCTGCGCATCCGGAGCCTGTGCTCCGCAACGGGAGAGGCCACAACAGTGAGAGGCCCGCATACTGCAAAAAGAAAAAAAAAAAAAAAAAAGTAACTGAAATACTCTAAGAAGTGCTCTACAGAAATGATGATAAAGAAATTACACCTACCTCATTGAATTGTCATGAGAATTAAATTAAGTTGACATGTGTCAAATGCTTGGACTAGTACCTGGAATGTAGTAGTCAGAAGAAATGCACTAGGTATCATTGACCTTATTGTTATTGTAAAGTTCTGAATGGTGGTATACTCATGAAGAAAAAGAGAGCAAAATTAGTAAATTGATGGTCTGTTAGCCAAACTAAGTTCCCAGTTTTGTTTTGCTTGGCTCACACAGTGGTTTGTTGGTTGGTTGGTTGGTTGGTTATTTATTTATTTATTTATTTATTTATTTATTTATTTATTTATTTATGTGAATACATTGCCAACATTTAAAAATTAGAATATTACATAAAACCTAGATTTCCAGTATCTCTTGAAAAAAGTAAAAATATGAAAGCACATTTCTGCCTGGCAAACACTAGCAAGAGCCAGGATTTAACCAGCTCAGAAGGCCTGGATGTCCTCATCCCAATGGATGGTGTAGAGACCAACTTGGAAGCAGCAGGCTCAGGGTCCCACTTGCACAACACCTAGTGGACAAGGAATGATATGGAAAGCTGGCCTGAGGACATGCAGAAATCCCCCTATAGATTTATACATTTCCTAAAAATTTATTTATAGGATTTTGGTCACGATCATGAATAGAATTTTTTTCCTATGTCTAAGTGGATATTGCTAAATCTCTAAAGAGGTGAGAATAAAGGTACTGACAACCTTTTCTAATACTGCAAATTGTAGGCAAACCAGAGAATACGAAGCCTGAAGTCTCACATAAAAAAGAAAAAGAAGGGCTTCCCTGGTGGCGCAGTGGTTGAGAGTCCACCTGCCGTTGCAGGGGACACGAGTTCATGCCCCAGTCCGGGAGGATCCTGCATACTGTGGAGCAGTGGGGCCCGTGGGCTGTGGCCGCTGAGCCTGTGTGTCTGGAGCCTGTGCTCCGCAACAGGAGAGGCCACAACGGTGAGAGGCCCACATACGGAAAAAAAAAAAGAAAAAGAAAAAAAGAAAAAGTTCCTCAGTAAGTTAAAGAATTATCATATGATCCCACAATTCCATTCCTAGGTATATACATAAACAACATAAAACAGCTATCTAAAGAACTTGCACAAAAGTGTTCACAGTACAACTATTCACAATAATCAAAATGTGGATACAACCCAATTGTCCATCACCTGATGGATGGACAAAATGTGGTATATCTATACAGTACAATGGAATATGATTCAGCCATAAAAAGAAATGAAGTATGGATACATGCTGCAACATAAATGAACCTTGAAAACATTATGCTTCATGAAAGAAGCCAGACATAAAAGGCCACATATTATGTGATTCCATTTATGTAAAATATCCAGAATAGGCAAATTCATAAAGACAGAAACAGAAAGCAAGTTAGTAGTAGCCAGGGGCCGGGGGAGGGGGAAATGAGTGATTGTGTTAATGGATACAGGCTTTCTTTCCCTTTAGGGTGATGAAAATATTCTGGAGCTAGAGTGGTGATAGTTACAAAACACTGTGAATGTACTAAAAGCCACTGGATTTTATACGTTAAAGAGGTTAAAATGGTAAATATTATGTGTATTTTAGCACAATTTTTTGTTTGTTTGTTTGCAGTACGCGGGCCTCTGACTGTTGTGGCCTCTCCCATTGCGGAGCACAGGCTCTGGACGTGCAGGCTCAGTGGCCATGGCTCATGGGCCCAGCCGCTCCGCGGCATGTGGGATCTTCCCGAACCTGGGCAGGAACCCATGTCCCCTGCATCGGCAGGCGGACTCTCAACCACTGCGCCGGCAGGGAAGCCTTAGCACAATTTTTTAAAAAGGCATTATTCACAGGACTTAGGTTCTTTAAGTCCACCGTATTTGTTCTCTTTTGTTCAAGTATCTTTGCTCAGTAAGCTTCTCTTTCATGAATGGATGGTTTAATCAGCACTATGTGAATGAATATCAAATAATTATTGAGCGAAAGAAAGCATGACCTGATTACTCCTTACCAAGGAGTGTGTCATTTTAACTAACAGTATTTTGTGACCAAGAAACATTTGGATATGTTTGCCATTATAAGTGTACAAACTAATTCATTAACCCAGAGTACTTCTAACCCCCCTCCTAAGGACATAACAATGGGCAATCATATCTCCAGAACCTTTTCTGACACAGGCAGTGAGTCTCAAATGGGCAGAGATGTCTGCCAAAAAAGCAGGTGCTATTTGTTTATGGTCTACTTATAGCACTACAAAATAAAAGCAATGTCTGAAGGGCTCTGGGCTTGACTTTCCTAAGGATGACTCCACTCTGCATTAACACCCTTTCATTATTTAAAGATGGCTCTCCTATATCCTGTGTCTACTCTTTTTCATATGAAATATCCCTACGTCTTTCAACTCTTTCCTTCTATACTGTGGTTTCCATAGCATTAAACAACCTGCACACCCTTCCTGGGGTGATTTCTCTTTGTTAATGTCCTCAAGGACAGCATCAAAAACTAGGCTCAGAGTTCCAAATGGAGTCCACAAAGGTGCCAGAGAAGGATTTCCAGAGTTCTGGAACCCACACTTGCATTGTTGCAGTTTAAATTAATACGTGATTTAGGGAACACCATGTTATTTGATCTCCTATTGAGCTTTTTGCCAACAAAAACTTGAAGGTAGCTGTAAATGATTTTTTTTTCAAAAAGCTTAAGAGGGAGACATAGTCATACCATTATATCTCAAAGAAGGGACAGGGGGTAGGAATAGGGAAAGTGGGTCTGGAGAGGCTGGAAAAAAAAGTGATATAAGTAATATAAAAGTGATATAAGTATTTACCTTTCTCTGACTTATTTCACTAAGCATAATACTCTTCAGGTCCACCCATGTTGTTGCAAATGTCGAATTTTCCTTCTTTTTTATTGCTGAGTAGTATTCCATTGTGTGTGTGTCACACACACATATACACACCTTCTTTATCCATTCCTCTACTGATGTACGCTTAGGTTGCTTCCATATCTTGCCTACTGTTAATAATGCTGCTATGAACATTAAGGTTGATGTATCATTTCAAATTAATGTTTTTGTTTTATTTGAATATATATATACTCAGGAGTGGAACTGCCCGATCATATGGTAGTTCTATTTTAAGTTTTTGAGGAAACTCCACACCATTTTCCACAGTGGCTGAACCAATTTACATTTCCACCAACAGTAAACAAGGGTTCCCTTTTCTCCACATCCTCACCAATGTTTATTATTTGTAGTCTTTTTTGATGACAGCCATTCTGACAGGTGTGAGGTGATATCTCATCATGGTTTTGATTTGCATTTCTCTGATGATTAAGCAATGGATCTTTTCACGTGCCTGTCAGCCATCTGTATGACTTTATTGGAAAAATGTCTATTCAGGTCTTCTGCCCATTTTTTAATTGGGTTGTTTCTTTTTTGGATATTGAGCTGTATGAGCTGTTTATATAATTTGGATATTAACCCCTTATTGGTTATATTATTTGCGAATATTTTCTCCCATTCAGCAGGTTGTCTTTTCATTTTGTCGATGGTTTCCTTTGCTATACAAAAGTTTTATTAGGTCACATTTGTTTATTTTTTCTTTTGTTTCCTTTGCCTTAGGAGACAGATCCAAAAAATTATAGCTACAATTTATGCCAAACAGTGTTCTGCCTACATTTTCTTCTAGGAGTTTTATGGTTTCTAGTCTTACATTTAGGCCTTTAATCCATTTTGAGCTTACTTGTGTATATGGTGGTGTGAGAAAACATTCTACTTTCATTCTTTTACATGTACCTGTCCAGTTTTTCCAGCACCACTTATTGAGGAGACTCTTTTCTCCATTGTAAATTCCTGCCTCCTCTGCCATAGATTAATTGGCCATAAGTGTGTGGGTTTATTTCTGGGCACTCTATTCTGTTCTACAGATCTATGTGTCTGTTTTTGTGCTGGTACCATACTCTTTTGATTACTGTAGCTTTGTAGTATAGTCTGAATTCAGGGAGTATGATACCTCCTGCTCTGTTCTTCTTTCTCAAGATGGTTTTGGCTATTCAAGGTCTTTTGTGTTTTCATACAAATTTTAAAATTATTTGTTCTATTTCTGTGGAAAATTCCATTGATATTTTGATGGGATTGAATTGAACCTGTAGATTGCCTTGGGTAGTATGGCCATTTTAACAATATTAACTCTTCCAATTCATTAACATGATTTATCTTTCCATCTGTTTGTGTCATCTTCGATTTCTTTCATCAGTGTCTTATATCTTTCCAAGTATAGGTCTTTTACCTCCATAGGTATGTTTTTGCCTAGGTATTTTATTCTTTTTGATGCAATTGTAAATGGGATTGTTTCCTCAATTTCTCTTTTTGATAGTTCATTGTTAGTGTATAGAAATGCAACAGATTTCTGTATATTAATTTTGTAACCTACAGCTTTACCAAATTCATTAACAGCACTAGTAGTTGTTTTGTGGCATCTTTAAAATTTTCTATGTATAGTTTCATGTCATCTGCCAACAGTGAGTTCTACTTCTTCCTTTCCAATTTGGATTCCTTTCATGTCTTATTCTTCTCTGATTGCTGCGGCTAGGACTTCCAATACTATGTTGAATAAAAGTGGTGAGAGTGGGCCTCATTGTCTTTTTCCTGATCATAGAGGAAATGTTTCAGCTTTTCACCATTGAGTATGATGTTCCCTGTAGGCTTGTCATATATGGCCTTTATTATGTTGAAGTAATGTTCCCCCAAGCCAACTTGCTAAAGAATTTTTTTTATCATAAATGGATGTTGAATTTTGTCAAAAGCTTCTTCTGCATCTATTGAGATGATCATATGGTTTTTATTCTTCAATTTTTTAGTGTGGTATTATCACATTGATTGATTTGCAGATATTGAATAATTCTTGCATCTATGGGATAAATCCCACTTGATCATGGTGTATGATCCTTTCAATGTATTGTTAGATTCAGCTTGCTAATATTTTGTTGAGGATTTTTACATCTATCTTCATCAGTGATATTGGCCTGTAATTTTCTTTTTTGTGTGATGTTCTTGCCTGGTTTTGGTATCAGGGTGATGTTGGCCTCATAGAAAGAATTTGGAAGTGCTCCTTCCTCTGCAATATTTTGGAATAGTTTGAGAAGAATAGGTGTCAACTCTTATCTAAACATTTGGTAGAATTCACCTGTGAAGCCATCTAGTCCTGCACTTTTTTTGGGGGGGGGGGGTTAAAATTACTGATTCAATTTCATTACTGGCAATTGGTCTGTTCATATTTTGTATTTTTTCCTGGTTCAGTCATGGAAAATTGTACACTTCTAGGAATTTGTCCTCTTCTTCTAGGTTGTCCATCCTATTTGCATATAATTGTTGGTAATAGTCTCTTATGATCTTCTGTATTTCTGTGGTTTCAGTTGTAACTTCTTTTTCATTTCTGATTTTATTGATTAGGGCCCTCTCTCTCTCTCTCTCTCTCTTTGATGAGTCTGGCTAAAGGTTTATTAGTTGATTTATCTCTTCAAAGAACCAACTCTTAATTTTGTTACCTTTTTATATTTTTTAGTGTCTGTTTCATTTATTTCTGTTCTGATTTTTATGATTTCTTTCCTTCTACTAACTTTGAGTTTTGTTGTTCTTCTCCTTCTAGTTCCTCTAAGTGTAAGGTTAGATTGCTTGAGATTTTTCTTGTTTCTTGAGGAAAGCTTGTATTGCTATAAACTTCCCTCTAGAACTGCTTTTGCTCTATCCCATAGATTTTGGATCATTGTGTTTTTGTTTTCATTTGTCTCCAAGTGTATTTGATTTCTTCTTTGATTTCTTCAGTGATCCATTGGTTGTTTAGTAGCATACTGTTTAGCCTCCACGTGTTTGTGTTTTGGCAGTTTTTTTCTTGTAGATGATTTTTAGTCTCATAGTGATGTGGTTGGAAATGACACTTAATATGATTTCAGTTTTCTTAAATTTGCCAAGGCTTGTTTTGTGGCCTAGCATGTGATCTGTCCTGGAGAATGTTTCATGTGCACTTGAAAAGAATGTATATTCTGCTGCTTTTGGATGGAATGTTTTATATCTATCTATATCTCTATCGATCTCTATCTCTATCTATATCTCTATATATCTAGTAAGACTATCTGGTCTAATGTGTCATTTAAGGCCAGTGCTTCCTTACTGATTTTCTGTCTGGATGACCTGTCTGTAGATGTAATTAGGGTGTTAAAGTCTTCCTACTACTATTGTGTTACTGTCAGTATCTCCCTTTAGGTTTGTTCATATTTGCTTTAGGTATTTAGGTGGTCCTATGTTGGGTGCACATTTACTTGTAATTGTTATATCTTCCTCTTGGATTAAACCCTTTATCATTATATAATGTCCCTCTTTGTGTCTTGTAACAGACTTATACTCAGAAAACTATAAGATACTGATGAAAGAAATAAAAGATGACACAAACAGATGGAGAGATATATCATGTTCTTGGATTGGAAGAATCAATATTGTGAAAATGACTATAGTACCCCAAGCAATCTACAAATTCAATATAATCCCTATCAAATTATTGATGGCATTTTTCACAGAATTAGAACAAAAAAATTTACAATTTGTATGGAAATACAAAGACCACGAGTAGCCAAAACAATCTTGAGAAAGAAAAACAGAGCTGGAGAATCAGGGTCCCTGACTTCAGAGTATACTACAAAGCTACAGTCATCAAAATAGTATGGTACTGGCACAAAAACAGAAATATGGATCAGTAGTAAAGGATAGAAAGTCGAGAGATTAAACCACACACCTATGGTCACCTAATCTATGACAAAGGAGGCAAGAATATACAGTGGAGAAAAGACAGCCTCTTCAATAAGTGATGCTGGGAAAACTGTACAGCTATATGTAAAAGAATGAAATTAAAACACTCCCTAATACCATACACAAAATAAACTCAAAATGGATTAAAGACCTAAACATAAGGCTGGATACTATAAAACTCTTAGAGGAAAACATAGGCAGAATGCTCCTTGACATAAATCACAGCAAGATCTTTTGTGATCCACCTCCTAGAATAAGGAAAATAAAAACAAAAATAAACAAATGAGACCTAATGAAATTTCAAAGCTTTTGCACAGCAAAGGAAACCATAAACAAAACGAAAAGACAACCCACAGAATGGGAGAAATATTTGCAAATGAAGCAACTGACAAAGGATTAATCTCCAAAATATACCAACAGCTCATGCAGCTCAGTATCAAAAAAACAAACAATCCAATCAAAAAATGGATGAAAGATCTAAATAGACATTTCTCCAAAGAAGACATACAGATGGCCAAGAGGCACATGAAAAGATGCTCAACATCACTAATTATTAGAGAAATGCAGGTCAAAACTACAATGAGGTATCACCTCACACCAGTTAGAATGGCCGTCATCAAAAAATCTACAAACAGTAAATGCCAGAGAGGGTGTGGAGAAAAGGGAATCCTCTTGCACTGTTGGTGGGAACGTAAATTGGTACAACCACTATGGAGAACAGTACAGAGGATCCTTTAAAAAGTAAACATAGAGCTACCATATGATCCAGCAATCTCACTCCTGGGCATACATCCAGAGAAAACATTAATTCAAAAAGACAAATGGACCCCAATGTTCACTGCAGCACTATTTACAACAGCTAGGAAATGGAATCAACCTAAATGCCCATCAACAGAGGAATGGATATAGATGATGGACAATGAAATATTACTCAGCCATAAAGAAGATTAAAATAATGCCATTTGCAGCAACATGGATGGACCTATTGTCATAGTGAGTGAAGCCAGACAGAGAAAGACAAATATCATATGGTATCACTTATATGTGGAATCTAAAAAAAGAGTACAACTAAACTTATCTACAAAACAGAAATAGAGTTACAGATGTAGGAAAGAATCTTGTGGTTACCCGGGGGTAAGGGGGGGGGATTGGAAGATTGGGATTGATATATACACACTACTATATATAAAATAGGTAACTAATAAAGACCTACTGTATAGCACAGGGAACTCAATACGCCTGTGATAGCCTACATGGGAAGAGAATCCAAAGAACAGTATATGTACATTCTTATTACCATTTCGTTAATTGTTCTGGGGTTGTTTTTGTAGGTCATTTTTGTTCCTTTTGTAAGTCTTCTTTTGTTCTCTTCTATTGTAATTTGATGACTGTCTTTAGTGTTATGTTTGCATTCCTTTCTCTACTTGTATGTGTATCTATTACAGATTTTTGGTTCATGGTTACTATAAGGTTTATATATATAGCAATCTATAAATATACCTGGTTATTTTAAGTTGCTTATCTCTTGATTTCAAACTCATTTGAACAACACTGCATTTTTACTCTCATCCCTTCACAATTACTGTTTTTGACATCTTATTTTACATCTATTTGTTTTGTGTATGCCATAACTGCTTATTGCAGATATAGATGATTTTACTACTTTTGTCTTTTTAACATTTCTACTAGCTTTGTATGTGGTTGATTTACTACCTTTACTGTATATTTGCATCTACCAATGAGCTTTTTCCTTTCGTAATTTTCATGTTTCTAGCCATGGCCTTTTCTTTTTTGCTTAAAGTCCCTTTAACATTTCTTGTAAAGCTGGTTTGGTGGTGTTAAACTTTTTTAGCTTTTGCTTGTCTGTACAACTTTTGATCTCTTCATCGAATCTGAATGAGAGCCTTGCCAGGTAGACTATTCTTGGTTATAGATTTTCCCCTTTCATCACATATGGTGCCACTCCCTTCTGGCCTGTAGGGTTTCTGCTGAAAAGCAGCTGATAGCATAATGGGAGTTCCCTTATATGTAACTTGTTGCTTTTTCCTTGCTGCTTTTAATATTTTTCTCTTTATCTTTAATTTCTGCCATTTTAATTACAATGTGTCTTGGTGTAGTCCTCTTTGGGTTGATCCTGTTTGGGAATCTCTGTGCTTCCTGGAAGTTTTCAGCCTTTATGTCTCCAAATACGTTCTCTGCCCCTTTCTCTCTCTCTTTTCCTTCTGGGACCCCTATAATGTGAATGTTAGTATGCCTGATGTTGTCTCAGAGGTCTCTTAAGCTGTCCTCTTTTTTCTTTGTTGTGTTCAGCTTCAAGTTTTCCACTACTCTCTCTTCCAGCTCACTGATCTGTTCCTCTGTATCATTTAGTCTGCTGATTCCTTCTGTAGAAGTTTTCATTTCAGTTATTGTATTCTTCATCTCTGTTTGGTTGTTCTTTATATCTTCTCTTTGTTAAAAACTTCTAACTTCTCACTCTGTTCATCCATTCTTCTCCCGAGTGTTTTGATCATCTTTACAATCATTACTTTGAACTCTTTCTCAGGTAGATTGCCTATCTCCATGTCACTTAGTTCTTCTTCTGGGGTTTTATGTTGTTCCTTCATTTGGAACATGTTCCTCTGCCACCTCATTTTGCCTAACTTGCTGTTTTTGTTTTTGATGTCTCTGGTAGGTTAGTTATGTTTCCTGACCTTGGAGAAGTGACTTTTTGTAGGAGATGTCTTATGCCTCCCAGCAGTGCACATGCCTCTGATCAACAGAGCTGTATGCTCTAGGGGTGCCCCCATGTGGGCTGCATGGGTCCTTCTGTTGTGGTAGGCTGACTAATGTGTGTGGTCTGATAGGTGTGACTGGCCCCTGGTCTGGTTCGTTTCCAGGCCGTTCCTTGTGTGGAGACTGATGGCCCCTGGTTGGCAGGGCCGGATTATAAAGCAGTGGCTGCAAGTCCCCAGGGCTAGTGCTAGCTCACCGACAGGAAGAGCCAGGTCCTGAGGTCTGGCTTCAGGGCCCAGGGGTTCCAGAGCTCATGTGGAACTGCTAGTGGTTGGGGCCAGTTCCTGAGACAGCTGACTGCCGTGTCCTGGGTGTCCCAAAGTGTTGGCCTGCTGGTGGGTTGGGTCAGGGCCCAGCTGGTCATAGGGCTGGTGGTGCCCTGCTGGTGGGTAGGCTCAGTACTGTGACATCAGGTTGCAGGGCTTCAGTGGTTCTGGGCTGGTGTCTGCCTGTTGATGCGTGAGGCTGGTCCTAAAGCTAGAGCAGGCTCACTGGTGGGTTTGGCAGTGGATTCTGGGGGTGCCTGCCCATTGGTGGACAGAGCTGGGTCCTGGGGTCTCTGGATGCAGGGCCCTAGGGGGGTCCTAGGTCTAGTCCTGTGCCCATGTGAGGCCAGGACTTGGGCACTATGGTGGGCAAGGCCATGTTCAGGGGAGATTGTGGGCAGCCTGTCTGCTGGTGGGTGGGGCTGTGTCCCTGCCCAGTTAGTTGTTTGGCCCCAGATATCTCAGCAGTTGTGCCTACAGGGTGGTGGGAGGGTGTAGCGCTGGGTCCTCAGGCCAGTGAACTAGAAGGAGGAATGAAAAATGGCACTTGCCAGCACCAGTGTCCACGTGGTAATATAAGTATCCCAAAATGGCTGCTGCTAGTGTCTGTGTCCCCAGGGTGAGCTCCAGTTGTCTTCTGCCTCTCTGGGAGACTCTTCAAGATCGGCAAGTATGTCTGACCCAAGATCCTTTCAAATTAGCGCTTCTGCCCTGGGTCCCAGAGCATGTGAGATTTTGTGTGCACCCTTTAAGAGTGGAGTCTCTATTTCTCCCAGCCCTCTGGGGCTCCTGAAAGTAAGCCCCACAGACCTTCAAAGCCAAGTGTTTTGGGAGCTTGTCTTCCCGGCACAGGACGCTGAGGCTAGGGAGCCCGATGTAGGGCTCAGACCCCTTGCTCCTTGGGGAGAACCTCTGCAATTGTAATTATTCTCCTATTTTTGGATCACCCACCTATAGGTATGGGTCTTGACTATACAACGGCCCTACCCTCCTACCCATCTCATGGTTCCTTCTTTATATCTTTAGTTGTAGAAGATCTTTTTTGACAGTTTCTGGTCTTTTTCATCAATAGTTGTTCTGTAAATAGTTGTAATTTTGGTCTGCCCATGAAAGGAGGTTAGCTTAGCTTCTTTCTACCTAGCCAACCTGGGACCTCATCCCAATAGTAGAATTTTTCTTAAAGATATTGCAAGAAAATGTCCATATACTGAGGTACTGAGAAGAGGTAAGGAAAGTCTTACTAAAGTAATTATAGAAGAAGTCAGGTCTGCCTCCTTCATTTGTAGTGATTTGGATACTTATCCTTTTGGAGGAAGGTTAATCCTTTTTAGACACACACACACACCACTCTTTACTGCTTTGTCATTATTTCTCAAGCATTTTCCATGGTATTCATCAACCTCTAGTGTAGAAGAAGCACCCAGTGAACAGGATTTGTTTTGAAGTTTTATTTACATAGTGAGCAGTCTATTGGTGTACATTTATTTGTGGTGGCTTAGGGGTAAGTTAATAGAGATGAGGGTATAGGCTAAAGTATACCCAAGCCATGCCTTAGAGACCTACTGGTGCCATGGAGAGAACACTACAGGGACAAACAGCAGACACAGCCTTAAATTCATCACCTAACCTCGTTCTTCCTCAGTGTTTTTCCCTTTGAAATGAAATGAAAGAGTTGGACAAGTTCACCTCTAAGTCCTTCCTACCTATCAAGTTGTATGACCTTAAGAAAATAAGAGGGCTTTCAGTTGCCTGCAGTGTATGAAAAATCAACATGTTGTATTTTCCTAAGATTGTGGATAATACCTAGTCTTATAGCATCTAATGAGGCTTTTCTTGTAACATATTGTTGGAGATACAAAAGATCAGGCTATCCACAAAAGGTCTACATGCTCTCCTTTTCAAACACTGAATTCTGAATGCCAAAGAAGATGACAAGAAGTGACAGCAGGAGGAGAAAGCAATTCTCAAAAAGGTAATTCAATCTAAGTGTGACACTTAAGGTGTATCAGTACCTGGCAGGAAATCATGTATTCTCTGTAACCTCTTTATATTTTGGTTTTACAGGACTAAAAAAGTAAAGAATCACTTCAGGATATATTATCTAAAGTACTCAGCAAAGGGAACTTTAAAACTTGAATCCTACAATGTACAGGTAACACTAAAGTTTAATATCCTGCTTTATCAATTCAAATTTCTGCATGTTGCATTTTTATAAATATGGATGTTTTTCAATCACCTAATTTCTACATATTCCTCAACTACAAATATACTGTCCATAATAGAAACTTCCTTGTTTCCATAGTAAGTTGACAGTCAAAATAACCCAAATAAAATTCTAAACCTAAAATTCTAGATCCTAAAAAGGATCTCAAAATCCAAGTTATAAAAACTTAAAATATACACTCTACTATATATAACATAGATAACCAAAAAGGACGTACTGTATAGCACAGGGAACTACACTCAATATCTTGTAATAACCTATAATGGAAGGAAATGTGAAAAAAGAATTGATATATATATATATAGTTATACATATATGTGTATAACTGAATCACTTTGTTCTACACCTGAAACTAACACAACACTGTAAATCAACTATATTTCAATAAAAAAAATTTTAAAAACTTGTTTAGAGAAAAAGTGAGTCTGTTTTTATGGTACCATCATACTAATTAATGATCTCTTAATATTTATATTTTATGCTGCTATTCAGTGCAAATTAAAAGCAATAATGGAAATTTCATTAAAAAAACTGTCACTATTAACAGTACTTTAAAGAAAAGAGTATGCTTTAAAGAAATCTAAATGATTCATGTTTATAAAATAATGTTTTTATAGCTTCTCAAATAAATATATCACTTAAAAAGGATTTTATAATCATAAAAGAGTGATGTCTTATAGAATTGAAATAAAAAAATATTCCTTAAATTTCTGTGAATATAACTTACTAAGATAGAAAAAAGTTCTTAAACAAATCTTAAGGAATATTAAAAATACATTAGAAACTAAGGTGTAGCAATTTTAGATTAATCAGATATTTAGCTGAAAGAAATAAGTAGGAATCTCTTCAAGTGCATTTCTCTGAATGTCCATGTTTCCATGGCAACTATCTCTTTCCTTTCCTGCTTCCTAATATCCTCCTCAATCAATATTTTATGATAATTGTTTCCATGGAAATTTGAACTTACCTACTTTTTCCCTAGCCTAAATTGCTACCTTCCCAAAAACTGAACCAAAAAGATATAATTTTCAGCAAAGATTAATTTAGATTTTAGCTGGGACAAATTATTTTTAAATGGTTTATTGTCATTTTGTGTTTCACTTTACCACCTTCACTGTCCCCAGCTTCCTACTCCATCTATTTCTCCCTCTGCCATTCTCCTGTGTATTGACACATTTTTTTTCTCCAGCTTGCAAATCTGTCTCTTCCACCCTCAAAGACTTTCCTCCATGAAGTTACAGACTATATATAGTAACAAGAACACTTATATATTCCAACTAAAAATTGCAGCAGACCTTTTCCTCCTGAAAAAAAATGTACATAGACACGTTAATCAATCTAATTTAACATATTTATTGAGTACTTGCCCTGTATGTTACAGGTATTGAGCTGAGTACCTGTGCATATGATTAAGAGTAAATGGTAGCATTTGCTTCAAGAGTTCACAGCCTTGTAAAGGTGTAAGGACATGAAACAAATACTTTCAGAGTACAAAGTGTACAGACACACTATATATCCTAATCAAGGTTTCACAGTCCTGCTGGATAAACACACAAATACCTCACACACACACACACACACACACACACACACACACAAATACAAGCATAAAGAAACATGGAATAAATATTAGAACAGAGATTTGAGCAAAGAATTAAAAGACAGTAAATCTGATTTTTAACAATTATAGGGACAGAACTCCACCCAAAATGGTTTAAATGAGAGAATATGAGGAAAGGGCTATTTACAAAGTTAATACTTAACTTCCTCCTGGAAATTTTTTCTGACCCAGACCCTTAGTATGCCCTAAAATGAAGATTAACTTAGGTGTCACTCATTTATACCCTGTGACACTTTTTTATAAACCTACAATGGTATTTATCAAACTCAATTTCAGAGATTTTCTTTTCTGTGCCCTTACTAGATTTTCAATCTGGGAGAGCAGGGAGTATGGTCATTTCATCTCCATACTGTTATAGTGTCCAAACACAGTATGTATTTAAAATATACATAAAATACATGTGTGGCAGTATGTATATAAAATAAATGTGCAATCTTTACTAGAAAGACAGAATCATAAATAATCAGAGATATAATGTCTAAGAATTAGTACAATGCAAAGGTAATCATAGCAAATGCTAAAAGCAGAAATACAAAAATGTGCTAAAGAAGAACTGAGAGTAGGAATTAATCCTATGATAATCAAGAAAATTGTCTTAGTGGATGGTAACAATTTGAGTTATCCTTTGAAGTTTCTTTAGGATTTCATCCTACAGAGATAAGGCAGGATGGTGGGACATGATGAGTGACAGCATGGAAGCGGGATAGAAACAGCATGCTTACAGAAAGATATGCCTTGACTGGATGTCAAAGACATAGCTGAGGGAATGAGGTTGGAAAAGTGGATTGAACTATGGTCAGAGCTTGACTGCTGATGGACTTCAATATCCAAAATTAAATAGACAATAGGGAACCATGTAAGGACAGAGTAGGGGGTTAACACAGTCACCAAACAGAAACAGGCCTTATCTGGAAACCATTCTTAGAAAGCTTCTTGCATGTTCCACCTACTCTTTGTTAAACAATTCTTACTGCATTTATCAGATAGATATCCATCTGGTCCTGGCACCTATCTGTACAATTAAAAGCTTTATTCACTACCTGTCTTATAAAATAATTGAATTCTTCTAATTCAGGACTTTATGAAGACAACACAAAATTTAATTCAAAGGGATTTAGCCACTCTGTGAGGTGAAACCTATGTACAGTTAACCAAACAGTGAACTGGACATAAACCTACTGTCTATAAACCATAAGAAATATACTTGTGGTTCTGATATTAAGGAATTGACCAAACAATGGGAAATATCTATGTCTTGATCCCATTTTGGATTTTCCATTTCTGTGATCCTGGATTGGTCTTCTTGAGTGTCCCATTATATTTGACATTCCATGTCAGTCTATGGTTTTATATAAAAGTATGGTTTGTATTAAGGATTATGTTTAAATAAGAAGAATTTTTCCATATTTCCATCTGCAATTATTCAAAGTTATTAATTAATACAGCAAAATATATCTTATTTCCTCAACCCAGAGATATGAGTTATTGTAAGACAAATAATTAATTTAATATCCCCCTCCATGACCAGGCAGGAGATAAGACATTAAGCTCAACTATAAGGTCAATTCCAAATTCAGAAATTTTAAACTACAAATTTTGAAAGGGGGAGGAAGGGTTGAGTGTTCTTTGGTTTTAAAAAATACAGTAAGTTATTATCTCAAAAATCCTATCAACTCTTCCCCAACTCTGTTTCTATAGTTCTAGCTATTGGTTATTTCTGATAGCTGCTGCACAAATCTCCATGGAGGGCTCCTCTTAAGTGGTTACTCACCAAAACACTTGCTGACTCTTACCCTGCTTTCCTGGGAATAGCTTCACTGGTTTTGAGCTGTATTTCTGCTCTGTGTTATTCTTTCAGTGAGAGTTCTCTAAGCTGTGCTGTACTCCTGGCTTTTTAGTGAGACAGGACCATCATATCCTCAAGGCACTGACTTTGGTTGCTCTAGCTTATGTGTTCCCTAGCTTTAGGAATTTAATTTTTTCCTGTGTAAGTAGTGCAAAATAGAAACAGCAGTTAAAATATATCAGTGTTATGCACTGAACAACAACAACAAATTCCATTCATTTTCCTACTAAATTGTCACAGTAATCTTGTGAAGTTCTATTACATTTTATATTTTACATATAAGAGAACTGAGTCTCAGATCAAGCAGCATGTCTAAAATCATATATCTAGTTAGGAGTCTGAGCCAAGATTCATATTTAAGCCTTTGTAACTCCAAAACCAACATTTTTTATCTTTTTTAAAAATTTAATTTAATTAATTTATTTTTTTATACAACAGGTTCTTATTAGTTATCTATTTTATACACACCAGTGTATACATGTCAATCCCAATCTCCCAATTCATCACACCACCACCCCACCACCACCTTCCCCCTTTGCTGTCCATACGTTTGTTCTCCACATCTATGTCTCTATTTCTGCCCTGCAAACCGGTTCATCTGTACCATTTTTCTCGATTCCACATATATGTGTTAATATATGATATTTGTTTTTCTCTTTCTGACTTACTTCACGTTTTATGACAGTCTCTAGGTCCATCCATGTCTCTACAAATGATTCAGTTTCGTTCCTTTTTATGGCTGAGTAATATTCCACTGTATATATGTACTACATCTTCTTTATCCATTCGTCTGTTGATGGGCATTTAGGTTGCTTCCATGTCCTGGCTATTGCAAATAGTGCTGCAATGAACATTGGGGTGCATGTGTCTTTTTGAATTATGGCAAAACCAACATTCTTAAATACTGGGCTTCAGGTGCTGTGCCTTCAGAAGATTATCTGAGGAGGGTGAACAAGAGATGTCAGGTATGAGGGACTGAAAAGCAGAAATGGACATGAAGCTTTAACTTTGTGGTCAGAATGAAGAAAGACAACTGGTATTTATGTGCATAATTATATTCTGCAGCTTTTAAGGAATATATGTCTCCACCTGGAACTTTCCAATTTGATTTACATTTTTCTGAATGTTTACACATCACATCTACATTAACATTTCAACAAAGCTTAGTGCCAAAGTAGTTATATTCAAAGGCAAAATCAGTTTTATTTACTCAACAGAAATACTACCAATCATTTCCTACTTATGCTGGAAATAATTTGTCTTTGACTACTTAAGAATTTGTATAAAAAGTACTACTCAACAATTTGCAAGGCTTCAGGGTAAGCTTTTTCTTTTTATGTAATCAATGATATAAAAGTAAATGTAGAAGATTATATACTTGAAAACAGTAAATTAAAAGCACATTAGAGCACAATAGTTCTTATGACGAAATAAGTTAATTCAGTGTGTCCAAGACATATTTCTTTCTAATTTCCACTATATCTACATGACTCCAAAATGAATAGTTAGCTTAGGAAATGGGGGAGCAGTAATCTTATTACTAAGCACAAGAAAATTAATTAAGGAAATGAGAACACTCATCACTGAAAATGAATAATTAAGTGCTTAATAAGGATTGGATGAATAAATAAATGATCAAATTACTTATACATATTCTATTTTTTAAACATACAAATTACTTATACATGTTTATTTCTTTCATTCTAATTCTTGTTCCTGGAAGGAAGAATAATGGCACCCAAAAGAAGACTGGATAAGCCATTCAGTGTAACAAAAATTGGATGAAGCTTTTCTAAACTAAAAACTATTAACACACAAATGCACCTAAAGGTGACACAAAGGTATCACTAAACCTTTTGGTACTAAGGTTAAATGACAGTAAAGTTCTAACACCTACGTGGGGTATTAATATTTAAATATAGCCCCAATAACTAATTAATTTTGAAACGGTAAGCACATAGTAAGCACATGTGCTATTATTCACTGAATATCTACCTCTTAAAAATGTACTGGATAATGAATAAAACACTAGACCAGGAATTTGAGAACTGGACTTTAGTCTCCACTCCACTTAGACTAGCTGAGTAATTAGGGCAAGTCTGATCCACTACTTTGATTCCCTCTTCTGTATAGAAGGAGTTTGGGCTAGATCACTCAATGATTTCTAAAGCCTCTTTCATCACTGACATTCTATGATAATATTGTGTGATCACACTACAGAGACTGTCAAAGAAGTATAACACAGCTCTTACATTCAAAGTATAAATTACACTTACTGAAAAAAGAAGAACAACATACAAAAATGACACCCTGGACCCAGATATTGATTTTTTTTGTTTTATTTTGCTTTCCTTTGGTTATAAATTCTAGATTATAAGCTATTTTCCAAGTCAAGTTATTCTAAATTGAAATACAGCCACCACGTAGATCATTTCAACAATTCTAAAATGCACATTTTTTCATATTTTAATATTTCTGAAATCAGGATGTTACTTAAATTGATGACATATTCAATGGCATATGGTAATAGTCATCAGTAAATATTTTGTTCCACGAATGAATGGATGAAATAATAAAAGATTTATGTGAACTAAGAACAAGTTGATTTTAGTCTCTAATTTCATTTCTATTAATGAAACCATAAGGAATTTCTTTCATATTTAAAAGAATAAATTTAATATATTATTCTTGAAAACTATCTGTGTGCAAATGATGGACTTTGATTTTAAGTATTTAAAGAAAAAGTTCTATACAGAAACCTAAGGAAGTACATAAAAGTGTTTTAAATTATTAATAAAACATATCAGCAACTTATATACTTATTACATTTAAAAGCAACCAAAATGTTTATCTTATTCCCAAATTCACGTTTCAGAGTTGTAATATGGGAAAAGCAAAAATAATTTAGGTGAAAAAACTGCAAATTGTTCTGGAAAGTTTTGTGTGTGTGTGTGTCTTTTTTTTTAATATATAGCCAATATTTTATAATAACTTTAAATAACTATAAAAATAACTATAACTTTAAATAACTTTAAATAACTTTAACTTTAAATAACTATAACTTTAAATAACTATAAAAATACTGAATCACTATGTTGTACTCCTGAAGCTAATATAATATTGGAAGGTGGTTTTTTTTTTTTAGTCTTCTGATTCTGTAAGAAATACCAAAGACATAAATCTTATAGAATAGTTTTTAAACAAATGCTACTAATAGGAGTTGGCACTCAAGTTGAAATATATGGTATAACATTCTAATAAAGACTGGGGATCAGAATGCAAAATGCAAGAAATCAGTAAGGCATACTGCAACTTTAGAGTTCCATATAGGTAGCAGGAAAAAACAGACTCCAGAGTCCCAGAAAACAATAGACCATGAGGACAAGAACCAGTGAGACAACTTCTGGTAAGTGGTCTGAGGAGAAAGCTCCACCTGGCTTCCATTTGGATTTGACCAATGGTAAACACCAGTAGCCATAGGGCAAAAGAGACCCATGCTATGGATATTTCTTCTGCATGTCCTTCTAGCTCTGGACTGCTCTCGTTTCTTTTCTTTTTTCTTTAAGTAATCATGACCTTCCATTTCCCCATCTCCTTTGGGTGGGTCTTTAGCTTCAGCTCATAGCCCATTAACACTCTTTTACTTCTTGCCACTTCAGGCCTAGGTTTCTCACTGTTGTTAGGCTCTTGGTGTCTCATAGACCTTCGCTTTGTCCCCTACTTTGACCACACCTCTGTAAGAAGTTCCGTCACTAACATCTCCTTATTACAACCATCTGATTTGAATTCTGTTTTTGCTGTCTGACTAACAAAGGCTAGGAGAAACCCAGGTGAAACCTCCAGTATGAATAATCTTGAGGAGTATGAAAATCTAATTCTGTTTAATTATACCTCAACATTTTTTTCACAACTTACCTCATTACTCTCAGGAGAAAAGCATTGACTCAACTTTCAGTAGCTATTGTTAATCCTGA
Source organism: Mesoplodon densirostris (assembly GCF_025265405.1). Taxonomy (NCBI): domain Eukaryota; kingdom Metazoa; phylum Chordata; class Mammalia; order Artiodactyla; family Ziphiidae; genus Mesoplodon; species Mesoplodon densirostris. The sequence goes on along the minus strand of NC_082662.1, from coordinate 58,475,138 downwards.
CCTTTCTGAAACCTCATTAGGATGTTCAGCATTGACAGTTCTAACTCATTTCAGTAGTAAACATGCTGGATGTTCTTTATGGATTATTTTCTGCAAGAGCATCGTCTAAAAAACAGTCAGCTTCTGATATGATAGTTCATTTATTTTAAAACATTTAGAAATTTTCTACTTTGAAATTTAGAAAATGAACATACCAAAAGGAAAAAATAAACACTCCTTTACTCAATGTTATTTTTTAAAATAATAATTGCTCTATTTGGGGTATAAGCTAAGCTTTTCTAGGACTTGAAAGAATACTAATTAAATCATTTATCCATAATATAATAGTATTTTAGATAGGTACAACGGTGCCTGGAGGGCTTCTGAGACCTCAGGGGCAGCATATATGGTAGATTGGTGGTACCTAGAGAAAGGGGGCTGGAGCAGGAAAGAAATGACAGATGTCGCATAAGAACTGCCTGACAGGTGACCAGACACGCTAAAGAGCACCTGGACGATAACCCCTTATCCTCTTTATGTTGTAGGCTTAGTAGCTAGGTGGCTTATTAGCCAGGGACTTACATAATTTTTCTCAGGACTCAAGGCTTTCAAAATTGGCAAGGCAACCAGAATAATAAGTAGCATGAGGACAGCCTGGTTGTCAGTAAGTGCAAGGTCATAGCCAGTGTATGAGAAGCAGGCTCCAGATACTCCTAGACTCACATACCTAGGAAATCAGCCAGAAGGTTGTAAGTCAGATGCTCCTGGCTCCCAGATTTCTGTAACTCAACTTACATCACTGAGACACTTTGAAAAATAAAGTCTTGTTCTCACAGTCATCAAAATGCCATCCTTTACAAAATTGCTAAAAAGCAGGTGACATCACCAGTGTCTGAGGGTCCTCCACCTTGCTTTTTTATGGCCTTTTGTTACCAGGGCCTAAGATTTTAGATACTTTTATTCCACATCAAAGCAGGACTCTTGTGACATTCTTTGTATGCTTAGCATTTGCATGGTTCAAGGCAGAAACCCACGTCCTTAACGCTTGTTTACTCTGTTGCAGCTTCCCTGTGAGAACAAGAGTCTTTTCATCTTCACTCACACTCACTCATTCATGCACCTACCCCATTGTTTATTTTATTTCAGTAAACCTTTCTCAGGTGTGTAATACACGCCAAAAACTATCCTACAAGATACATCAATAGATTAAACCTTTGTCAAGTGTCTAGCTTTGAGGAGTCCAAGTTTTGTGTGAAGGTAAATAAATTGTAAAACCAAGAATATGACATGGAGGACAGCTATGGACTGAATATACAGATTATGGGAGTAGCTAATACTTCCTGGAAGACATGAAGGAAGTCTTCAGGGAGAGTGATACTGGAGTTGGATTTAAAGAATGAATAGGTTGGTGGGAATGTAAATTGGTGCAGCCACTATGGAGAACAGTGTGTAGGTTCCTTAAAAAACTAAAAATAGAGTTACCATATGATCCTGCAACCCCACTCCTGGGCATATAACCACAGAAAACTATAATTTGAAAAGATACATGCACCCCAATGTTCATAGCAGCACTATTTACAATAGCCAGGACATGGAAGCAACCTAAATCTCCAGCAACAGATGAATGGATAAAAAAGATGTGGTGTGTATACAATAGAATATTACTCAAACATAAATAAGAATGAAATAATGCCATTTGCAGCAACATGGATGCAACTAGAGATTATCATACTAAGTGAAGTAAGCCACACAGAGAAAGACAAATATCATATGATGCCACTTATATGTGGAATCTAAGAAAAAATACAGATGAACTTATTTACAAAACAGAAATAGACTCACAGACATAGAAAGCAAACTTATGGTTACCAAAGGGTAAAGGATGGGGAAGGGATAAATTAGGAGTTTGCAATTAATATATACACACTACTGTGTGTAAAATAGATAACCAATCAGGACCTACTGTATAGCACAAGGAACTATACTCAATATCTTGTAATAACCTATGAGGGAAAAGAATCTGAAATATATATATATATATATATATTCTGAGTCACTTTGCTGTACCCCTGAAACTAACACAACACTGTAAATCAACTATACTTAATTTTTTTTAATTTTAAAAATAAAGAATGAATAGGCATTCTCTGGTATAAAGTAGGAGAAGAGCTTGTCAATATGTTGCCACAGCAGGTGCAAAGGCTTAAAGGCAGAAAATAATATTTTTTCCTTGTATCTTCAGTCCCTAACCCTTACTTCAAGGCAACACCCATCACCTCTGAGAGAGTCATGTTAATTCAGAGAGAGGGGTGGCAGCACTTTCCCGGGAAGACTGTCTCACTGAAGCTCCTCAAAAGACCTAGCTGGAGATTTCTCTGTAGAAATGAATACCAGCTCAATGGCCTGACTATTAGAATAAAGATTATTTTTTCATTATTTATAAGATGTTTGAATTTAATTTTTAAAAATCCCTTAATTTTTAAAACAGAGGGTTGAAATGGATAAATATTGAGCTATGACTAATTATGAGATTGATCAGATATAAGAAGGTATAGAAGTTTGAAACGTAGGTGTCTATTTTAATTCAAGCATCAAAAATAACTCTACAATACTCTTCTCATTTATATGCACGCATATTCTTTCATGACTGGAAGAAACAGGAGTGGACATTTAACAATTGGATCGAGAATGTGTATTCAAAGAACTATATCATCCGTCACGTGGTCTCAATAGAAAGGCTGGAGAATTGCTGATCCATCTATTTTCTCTGCCCTTCCTTAAGTTTATGGAGGACTTGGGCCTATTGTCCAGGGACACTTTAGCAGGTTTACTTTCTTATAAATAACTCTAAGCACATTGGAGAAACTGATTTATTCTATTCAGAAAATTAGAAGGGAATAATAGAACATGCAAGGGGCTTGATCTGAGTTAAATAAGCACAATGTATTTTAAAAATCATCTTAAGCACCTCATTTTACAACTCAATGTCAGGTCAGGTTGACTATTCTTTTTGTGAAGACTCCCTATCAAAAATGCTGGGATCCATTATTATAAATGCTGCTATGCATGAAATTTTTTATATCATCCTTGATTCCAAGACTATTTATAAAAACATTATATCCCTTACCACTTGTGCAAATTCAATAGTTTAACAATATCAATAACCAATTTTTCACTGATCTAATCATTTCCAAGCTTTGCAAAGCAGCACTTCAACTCATTATATTTGTTACATTCCTAACTGAAATCCTTTAACACTGGAACCATTCTGAGGTATTCAGCTAAATTTTGATCAATATATACAATCATATTTTGTTACAACTGAGTAGCAATTGTTAAAAATACAGTAGCTGTTTTTGTTTTTTCTCACCACCACATCTCCAGCAATGAATGAATGGAGGAATGAAATGTCTGTTAGGTGGAATGTTGATCAAGGCGGGTCATGGAAATGAGTTACAAGGACAGTAAAGCTTGTTGCAATTAGGCGCTAATAAGAAGCTGACAAAAAAGAAAGATCATACATTTGGAGAAGCTGCCAGAATTTTGACTGTGAGACAGCACGGTCAGGACAGTAAAGAATTGTTGACAAAGTTGACCAAGACACCAGCACAATAACCAGGGATGCTTTTGTAGACACTGTGAGTCATCATCATGCTGCAGCAGTGAATGTGTCGCACTGTAACCATCACTTTTGTGGTTTAGAGTGGTTTTCAGTCTTCTGATTTCCTCAGGTGTATTGCCCAAACTTACAGCTTTCAAGAGTATGTTACAAACATCAAAGTTGTTGAGAACTATTCCTCTAAGTCCTAATATCCCCATTAAAAAATGAAGAAGTTAGAAAAGACTAGTGTTTCCCAACCTTGACTACACATTAGAATTACCTGTGGAGCTGTCAAAACAAAAGAAACAAACAAACAAACCCTAAACCAGAGCCCAGGAACCACTTTTAGCCCAAGTAAAAAAAACCCTGAGTATGTGATCCAGACCTGGATTTAATTTTTAAATTAAAAATTCCAAGTGAGATTCAGGGTTGAGAACCAATGAAACAAATAATTTTCACCTTCTCCTCTTGCTCTAATATCTTATCATACGACTTAGTAAGAAACTAGGCAAGAGACACAGTCCCATCTTCACAGTTTTGTGAGGGTTTTAAGTTTGGTCTATTTCAAATCCTAGGGCACAAAATGAATGCTATCTATTACGAGGCAGCTGGATGCAAATAAGCTTCGCAAGGTCTTAGCTGATGGATGTTTTAATAAGGTCAGTGTACAGACTAGCTGTACCAACAGAACTACCAACTACCAGGCTCTGCCACATGTGGGAGGGTTGCATAAACACCTACACTCTTTAGTCACCTCTCATCAAAAGGGCTCATGCCTAGAACATAGAGATCCTTGCTAATAAACATGTGTTTCATTGCACTCAACTGGGGATGTGAATTATAATACAAATAGTCAACAGTTTTAAATATGTAAGTGCATTTCATTGGATTTGCAATGGATAATGCAATCCAGATACCGAAAGTTTTCTTTTTAGAAACCTGTTAACACACGTCATTGCTTTTCATATAATCTTAACATTGAAGGGTTTTTGAAAGTTAGCTGGTCTAATATCCTACCAAATTTCAACCCAAGGTTGAAATTCCATTCTAGCATACTTTATAGACCTCTGCTTAAACACAGCCTCTCATGGGTGAGACCGACTTCCAAGCGTCACCAATTTCACTGTTATCTCTATTTATTAGGATGCTCTTTGGTAAACTTAAAAGAAATTTCCCTCATCTTTCACATCATCTCTTCTTCCTAATTCACCTGAAGCCACATAGAACAAGTCTAATTTCCTATACTGTCTGAAAGCATTCTAAATTCGTGGAAGAGACCTATACAGCATCTCTAAGCTGTCTCCCCAGTGTACCCTTCAAAGCCTCTTCTGTAAACTCTCCATGATGCTGATGTATGGAATGCCATTTTTATTTAGGTGCTATAACTACTACAGTTCCCGTGATTAGCATCCAAGTGTTTATCTGTCAAGTAGAAAAATGCATTTTGTAAAGAAACCCAGAGTACCTCCTGCTTTTTATTTTAACCAAGATATTATAGTGTTTGGTTTGCTTGCCTAGACAAAATTATCCATTTTTTCATGGCTCAGGAAATGGAATATTAGCAATTTTCAAATGCTAAAATGACTAAAGTATTCAACATTTTGCAAACTAGATGAATAAGCAAACCCCCCACTTCTGCTCCTAAGACAAGCAAAGACCTATTTGGGGAACCAAGTGTGATCACTTTTAAATTGCTTCTGCATGAACAACACTATTATGTCCCTCTCTCCCTGGAGATAATTAAGAACTTCTAAAACAGATGTTCATAAGCAGTAAGAGGATATTGAAAACCTCTCCCTTTTTGCTAGCACAAAACTCATGGTTTCCTCTAGTGTATTAGCTTAAGTAAAATAATAAGATTCAACAGATTACGTGGTCATAATATTATCTTTCATTAATTCCAAACAATGAGCGTAACTCACAGCACTGCAACAAAGCCTTGAAAAAAGGCAAGAAAAAAATCTTAAAATTGGACAAAAGCTTAGACACTTTATAGTTCAGCCTCCTCTCCATCCTCTTCTTCATGAAACTGAGAAGTCTTTACTTTTAGTGGGAGGACAGTCTGAACTCTGTCCAAGAGACATCAGATGTTTGGCTCCTTCTTTAGAAAGCATGGTCACTTGAATAACCACTTCCCCTTGCTGTAAGAACACTAGTGCGATAAAATGATAAATGCTATGTTGCAAATCAATTTCCATCACTATCAAATCTGAAGACAGTATAAAATCATGATATTTAATCCATCCCACCCAGTTATTTCCTCTCCCCTCAAATAAGGTTAAAATTTGTCATTCTCACATTCTCCTGGGTTCACATTTCTGGCTGTAGACATGACCTAATCTCTATCTGGTGAATAAGCAGGCTCTTTGTCATTTTCAAGGGGTGGGTTCTAGAGCTTTCTTGAAAAAGGACAAACAACCTAGTTGCAGCTGATAGAATATGCTGCCACTTCTATCTCCACTCTTCTGATGGCATATCAATGTTGCTGTAAACTTTCTCTTATGTCTATTTTACCTATTAATCTGTCTCTTATCAAGAAGGGTACCCCTCTTCCAGGTTCAGAAAGAGGGAAAGGACCAAGCAGGGGTGGCCTCACAAGCAAGAGACACTGACCTCACACTTAATATTTAAAAACCTGAACATGGTTGCCTATATTCTCCTACAGCTGAAATGACCGATTCAATCATCTAAAGCAGCACTGTCAAGAAGAATATAGTGTGAGACACAAAAGCAAATCACATATGTCATTGTAAATTTTCTAGTAGCCACATTAAAAGAAGTAAAAAGAAACAAGTAAAATTAATTTTAATAATATACTTAGCCAAATATATCCAAAATATTATCATTTCAACATATAATCAATACAAAAATTACTGAGGTTTTTTTTTTTTTTTTGATTTATTTGTTTTTGGCTGCATTGGGCCTTTGTTGCTGTATGAGGGCTTCTCATTGCGGTGGCTTCTCTTGTTGCAGAGCACGGGCTCTAGGCACGCGGGCTTTAGTAGTTGTGGCACGTGGGCTTAGCTACTCTGCGGCATGTGGGATCTTCCTAGATCAGAGTTCGAACCCGTGTCCCCTGCATTGGCAGGCGGATTCCTAACCACTGGGCCACCAGGGAAGTCCCTCTATGAGGTATTTTACATTATTTTTTCTTTTGTATGAAGTTTTCAAAAGCTGGTGTGTATTTTACACTTATATCACATCTCAGTTTGGACTAACTACATTCCAAGTGCTCATAGTCACATATGTGGCTAGTGGCTACCATATTAGATAGCACAGGGAGAGTGCTACATCTCTCTGAATGTTTTTTCAGGGGAAAAAAAAGTTATTGTATTATATATTTTAAATGAAAGAACAAATTTTATAACATGTTAAAACTCTTAGAATTTAATAGGTCCTATATTTTTCTTCCTAGTTTTTGCATAATACCTAGAGTTAGAAGTAGCAGTCAAGGACATTTGAGAAAGGTCTTATATCCACTAGTCCTACAAAATTTAGTCCCGAAGCTTCAGAACACAGTGATAAAAATAAAGCCAGATTGGGAACCACAAGACATAATTTATTGGTTGTAGTCCCTTCTGAATCAAATAAGAGCTGTTGGCATTCATGAAATATATTATGCCATAGTAGTTTAAGAATTAATCTTGGCAGAACTGTCATTTATGATTTAATTTTCACAGAACAACTTACTTATAAACTGTTTCTGAAGTCAGGGTTGGATTACCATTGTGTGTCTGCTCCTGGAATTCTATTTGGGCTTTTACCTTGCTCACTGCTGTTTTGGCCAAAAATTGTTTTAAATTCTCCAGGATTCCACTGTAAGAGGTACCTTAAAAACAATGTAATACAGCCAAAGAAAATGAGCTGTCTCCTGATTCCACATTATATAGGGAAATCTTAAAAGACATGAGTATATATGTATTAGCTTCCAAAAGACTCCCATCCTTTAAAAATGGCTTATGTCATAATGCTAGAACAATGCTGAGTACAAACAAAGGAAGAAAGTGTCCTTATCCTCAAGAAATATGCAATCTAAAAGGCTGTACCCCTGAAATGAATATAATATTATAAATCAAATATACTTCAATAAGTAAACAAATATTTAACAAAAACAGAAAAGGGGGAAAAGTCTGGCAGAACTAGTCATGACTAATGTGATAATATAGTAAGAAAATGGCTATTCTTTTTAAATTGAAATATAGTTGATACACAATATTATATTAGTTTCAGGTGTACAACATAGTGATTCAATATTTTTATACATTATACTCCATTAATATTTATTATAAAATATTGCCTATATTTTCTGTGCTGTATGTTGCAATTTTGTATCTTATTTATCTTATACCTAGTAGTTTGTACCACTTAATCCTCTTCCTCTGTCTTGCCCCTCCCTCCACCACTCTCCCCACTGGTAACCACTAGTTTTTCTCTGTATCTGTGAGTCTGTGTCCGTTTTGTTATATTCATTCCTTTGTTCTATTTTTCAGATTCCACATAAAACTGAAAACATACAGCATCTGTCTTTCTCTGTCTGACTTATTTCACTAAGCATAATACCCTCCAAGTCCATCCATCTTGTTGCAAACGGCAAAATTTATTCTTTTTTAATGGCTGAGTAGTACTTCAGTGTGTGTGTGTGTGTGTGTATATACCACATCTTCTTTATCCATTCATCTGTTGATCATCGCTTAGGCTGCTTCCACATCTTGGCTATTGTAAATAACGCTGCTATGAACATTGGGTGTATATATCTTTTCGAATTAGTGTTTTAATTCTTTTGTATATATAACTAGGAGTGGAATTACTGGATATTACTAATTTTTTTTGTGTGTGTGTGGTACGTGGGCCTCTCACTGTTGTGGCCTCTCCCATTGCGGAGCACAGGCTCTGGATGCACAGGCTCAGTGGCCATGGCTCACGGGCCTAGCCACTCCACAGCATGTGGGATCTTCCCAGACCGGGGCACGAACCTGTGTCCCCCGCATCAGCAGGCAGACTCTCAACAACTGCGCCACCAGGGAAGCCCATGGATACTATTAATTTTTGAGGAACCTCCATAATATTTTCCATAGTGGCTGTACCAATTTACATTCCCACCAACAGGGTACTAGGGTTGCTTTTTCTCCACATCTTTGCCAACATTTATTATTTGTTGTCTTTTTGATGACAGCTATTCTGACTGGTGTGAGGCAATTTCTCATTATAGTCTCGATTTGCATTTCCCTGATGATTAGTGGTATTGAGCAGTTTTTCATGTGCCTGCTGGCCATCTGTATGCCTTCTTTGGACATCTTCTCACACCATATACAAAAATAAACTGAAAATGGATTAAAGACCTCAATGTAGGATCAGAAACCATAAAACTTCTGGAAGAAAACATAGGCAGTGTACTCTTTCACATGTCTTAGCAATACTTTTTTGGCAAGGAAAGGAAGAGCAAAAATAAACAAATGGAACCTAACCAAACTTAAAAGCTTTTGCACAGCAAAGGAAACATCAACAGAATGAAAAGACAACCTACCAAATGGGAGAAGTATCTACAAATGATATGTCTTATAAGGGGTTAATATCCAAAATATATAAAGAGCTCATACAAATCAGTTTCAAAAAACCAAACATGGGGGCTTCCCTGGTGGCACAGTGGTTGAGAGTCCACCTGCCGATGCAGGGGACACGGGTTCGTGCCCCAGTCCAGGAGGATCCCACATGCCACGGAGTGGCTGGGCCCGTGAGCCATGGCTGCTGAGCCTGTGCGTCCGGAGCCTGTGCTCTGCAACGGGAAAGGCTACAGCAGGGAGAGGCCCACGTACTGCAAAAAAAAAAAAAAAAAAAAAAAAAAAAACCAAAAAAAACACAAACAAACATGGGCTGAAGACCTGAATGGCTATTATTCTTTACAGCATCTCTGGCACTTAGCAAAGTTCCTGGTATATACCAATGAATGTTCATGATACAGCAAACTGAGGGCTTCTGTAAACAAATTTGTCTTTGGTAGGGGATGGTAATTTAAACATATATTACACATGTAACATAACAGATCATGGTAGAATAAATATAAGTGAAAAACGATAAAAATAAATGTACTTCCCTCAATGTGATATGAAATGTGTACATGCTGGTATTAATTTTTTATTGCTGCTCTAACAAATTACCACAAATTTAGTGGTTAAAACAATGCAAATTTATTATCTTACAGTTCTGGAAGTCAGATATCTGACACAAATCTCATTGGGTTAAAATCAAGGTGCTGGCAGGGCTGTGCTCCTTTCCGGATGCTCTAGGGGAGAATCCGTTTCCTTATCTTTTCCAGCTTCCAAATGCTGCCTGCCTGCATTTCTGGACTCCTGGCCACCTTCCTCCATCTCCGAAGCCACTGACATTACATCTCTCTGACCATTCTTCTATAGTCACATACCTTTCTGTTCACGATGGGAAAGCGAGAAAGGCTATATTTACTTCTCTGAAAGGTTACATCTCTGTTTCACCCTCTCTCTTTTTTTGTCTCTCATTCTCTCTTTGTCTCTCTTTCCCTCTTTCTTTTTTTTTTTTTTTTTTTTTGCTGTATGCGGGTCTCTCACTGTTGTGGCCTCTCCCGTTGCGGAGCACAGGCTCTGGACATGCAGGCTCAGCAGCCATGGCTCACGGGCCTAGCCGCTCCGTGGCATGTGAGATCCTCCCGGACCGGGGCACGAACCCATGTCCCCCGCATCGGCAGGCGGACTCTGAACCACTGCGCCACCAGGGAAGCCCTCCCTCTTTCTGTAATAGGCCAAGGGTCTGAAAAAAAATAGAGATAGCATGCACATAGCAATTTAAATTAAAAGTGAAAATTCTATTTAACTCCCCCTGGCTATCTGTTTCTTATTGCCTTCAGAATTTCCATCAGCCTGATACTCCCTACATTATAGAAGAATGAGAAAAAATATTCGATAGCAGAGATGAAGTATCACCTACACACCTGATTATAAAATATATCAGAATAATAAAGTTGCATCCATCATGGGCAAAATATAGTTAAAGTCACTTTGGCCCTCATCATTTCATCCTATGGGAAGTGTAGCCCGAAGTTTCACATATTTGTATTTAAAAAAGCAGCTGCTCTGCTGAAATACGTATTCAAACTGTTGAGCAATGAACCATTTCTGATATTTACCTTTCTGTGGACAAAATATTTGATCAGAAACTCCCTGCCAACCTCGGTGTCAACAACCTAACATATTAGCATATTTAAAAGCAAAATTTTTTTCAGGGTTTTTGCTGCAACAATTTATTTTATATCACAACATTTCATCTCCTATCTATATTCAGGTTTCTGACACATCATTTTAGGTGAAAAAGTATCCTTTAAAAAGTAAAAATATCTGGCCTCTTAAACATTTAGTATTGAGGCACAGGGGGAGAGCACTTACATAAATCACAATCCAGACAGAAAAGGTGTAGCTATAGAGGGAACGAATGGGATGTGTTTAAAAATAGTGTCTTGTTACTGACCTAGAGTACTAACCAGTCACCCATTCCCATCTACTTGTTATCAGAGTATTGAAAGAAGCATAAAAATCAGTTGTTTTTAATGTGCTTTTTTATTTATTTATTTTTTGCAGTACACGGGCCTCTCACTGTTGTGGCCTCTCCCGTTGAGGAGCACAGGCTCCGGACGCGCAGGCTCAGCCGCCACGGCTCACGGGCCCAACCGCTCCACAGCATGTGGGATCCTCCCAGACCAGGGCACGAACCCGCATCCCCTGCATCGGCAGTCAGACTCTCAACCGCTGCACCACCAGGGAAGCCCTAATGTGCTTTTTTAAATCCATGAACAGAATAATTTTTTTGCTAAGGCTAATAATAGCTATTTTGTGCCAGGCATCAAATTAGCTATATTATTATTATTATTATTATTATTATTATTATTTATTTATTTATTTTTGTGCTACGTGGGCCTCTCACTACTGTGGCCTCTCCCATTGTGGAGCACAGGATCTGGACGTGCAGGCCCAGTGGCCATGGTTCACAGGCCTAGCTGCTCCGTGGCATGTGGGATCTTCCCAGACCAGGGCACGAACCCGTGTCCCCTACATCAGCAGGCAGACTCTCAACCACTATGCCACCAGGGAAGCCCTAGCTATATTATTAATAAATAGTTTCTCTATTTTTATCCTCACAACAACTCTATGCAATAGATATTGCTAGCCAGAAGATAACTGAAGCTCAGAGAAGGTAAGTGGGTGACAACCAAAAGTTACTCACCAGGTGAGTGTTACACATATGTTCTTTACAGTGCTAAGCCAACCTCCAATACAATTAAGCACTGTCAGCCACCAGGCATTTACCAAACACTACCTTCAAATACAGAGACTATAAAAACTGGATAATTAAGATAGTCAGTGGTTAAGTTACTTATGGTTAAGATCATGTAATTAAAAGAAAAACTAATTTAATATTCCTTAGTTCCTAGACTGTAATTCTCCCTCAAAATCAAAATCAAGATCAATAAAATCAAGCCTTTGATTTTAGTGATGCTCATCTAAATTGTCTGCACTCTCAAAACCTGGCTTGATTAATATCTTCTCTACGAAGCTGTCCATGAAAACATAATCTAAATTGATTTCTCTCTTCTTTTAAATCCTCAGACAGTTTTATTGGAACTCTATTATAGGGAGATGCCATGAAACTAAGGACGTAGTAGGGGTAGGGGCAATAGGGAGAACAATGACACTTAGAGAAGGAGGAGCCTAAGGGAGAAGCATGACATAAGAGGATGCTGAGAGGCACCTGCAGATACTGAATGCATGCATCCTGTGCTCCAGAGCCATGGGGGAAAGTGAAGTAGAAGTAAGGTACACAAGAGAAGGGTGTCATTCAGGAGTGACCCATGGGAGAGGGGAAAATAAGGCATCAATCCATACTACGAGTCCTAGTGACTTAGGGGAAGCAGGGAATAGGCCTGGAAGAAACCAAACCAAAGTGTAAGAAAAATAAATGGCCTACCACCAAATGAGACAAAGCCAATTAAGAATCATAACATGAGCTCTACCCCTTTAACAACTTTTTTAAAATCACACAATACAGTATTGTTAACTATAGACACTATGTTGTATGATGGATCTCTACAACTTATAAAAAAAAGGGCACAAGGAATTTCTGGAAGTATTGGATATGTTTATTACCTTAATTGTAGTGATGATTTTTTCACAGGTGTATGTATATGTCCAAGCTCATAAAAATGTATACATTAAATATGTGTGGTTTTTATATATCAATTACACCTCAATAGAGCTTTTGAAGTAAAAGAATAACAAATATGAGGCCCATGACTACCTGTCCAAACACATTACAAGTTAGCAAATCATGATCTCTTTTGTGATATATTTGTACCAAAACACAAACCATGGCCACAGGATGGAAATAGAAAAGGCAGCCTTCAGAATTACATAGAGGAGGGTTCAAACCTTGAATGCACCACCTTTAACTGAGAGACAGAAGAACTAAGTGCCTAAGAGTGCGAGCAATTGCACAGACAACCTGGATCTAGTGTGACAAATCATTCCAGTTTGCCTGGGACTATTGCAGTTTTAACAATGAAAGTTCTGTGTCCTGGGAAACCCCTCAGTCCTGGACAAACCAGGATGGCTGGTCACCCTAACTGCGCTGAATCCCATTCCCATCGTTAACCCACTGTGAGACCTTGGTCAGGTTACCTCATCTCTGTGTGCCTGTTTTCTCATCTACAAAATGCCACTGATGATAATGGGGCCTACTTTAATGGAGCCATTCAGAGCAATAAATAATTAATATACATAAAGCTCTTAGAGAATGTCTGGTACATAATAAATGGCAAGTGAAAGGAGTTATTGTAACTTAAACTTGATGAAGCTTAGATTTCTTATCCGAAAATGATCCTATCTACTTCACATGTTTACTGTGAGTAGATATTAAGTGAAATTATATATAACTCCCTTCTCTAGTATCTGAATATAATCACATGTATGGTATTATTTTTTTGAAAAACATTTAATATACATAAGTGAAAGCATTTTGTACAATGCTAAACAATTATAAAACTACTATTAAGGTATTAGAGGAAGGATAAGTGGATATCAACTACTTACAGATAGAGATAAATAGGAATGAGATAAATACAGAATACACCCAGACCACCCCTCTGGAACACATTTAGCAATAAATATACCATCTTTTCCACACTGCAAAGGCTAACGTGGTCTCTGAAAAAAATACATTTTTCTAGACTGAAATATCTCTACTTTGTACACTCTAATTCCCAAGAAATACTGAATACAATTCTTGTGATCATGGGAAGAAGGTCCTGAATGTGAAATGAAGAAACTCTCCTTCAGCTCACCTCCTGCATTCTCAGAGGAAGAGGGCTAATATTCACTGCACTGTGGAGAACAGCTTTGTGTCATGGGGTTCAGAAAGCACCCTCCAATTTGATCAATTTTAAGCACAGTTATAAGCTGACAGAATTACAAGAGCTTTACGTGCCCTTTGTATACCTTCCTATACACACCACACTCCCAATCATTTCTCTAAAAGGATTTTACATTTGTGGTAAACAGCTGTGGCTTAGGATGATGAGGAAAGAAACTGGGTTCAAGGAACAGAAGAGGAAAGAAGGAGAGAAGAAAGATGAAAAAATGTCTCTGAACACAGGAAGCTAAGGAGCAGTAAACCTGCCTTGTGTTCTAACCTCTAGTATGACAGTAGGACCTTGAGTGAGTCCTTTTACCCCTCTGGGCTCCAGCTTTCTCATCTATATGAGTGCATTTAGTGGGCTCTGTAGGATCTCCTTAAACCCTGTAAATGTAATTAGGTATTTCCTTAGAACTCTTTAGTAGCTAAAGCTCTGCATGTAAAACATGAGCAAACTGAAATTTTGCAAGCATTACTTCTTTTCCTTGTGAATTATTGAAGAATATAAAATAGATGATTTGATGGCATGTATACATTTGAAAATTGACTTTTTAATTTTATGTACATATATTTATCCATATGAGAATATGCACACAATAGAAAAGTTTATGAAACCAATTAAGTCCTCCAGAATTCAGATTCTAAGATGGAGTTCAGGATGCAGGATGTTTGTTAAGGAGTGCTTTGGGGCTGAACACCTGTGGAAGGGAAGGGAGGGAAGCAGGATTGGCAGAGGGAGAATCTGAGCTGCAATGCAGGTCCTCCCACTGCTTTGGTTAACCCCATTGGACATCAGAGTTGTTCCATATTGAAGCAAAATGGTTGGACCCTTATACCCGCAGCCTCCATCAGCCATGAAAGTGGGCTGCTCTGGGAATGGCATGATCTTGAATGAGGAGGCCAGAGCTGAAAGAAATTTTTCTTTGGAGGAGTATCTGGATGGTATATCAGCATGTTCACCATAGCACATGAATAATATTAATCTATAGATAAACATTTTCCAGGAGATATATCAAATTTTATAAAAATACCACCTTTGCATTCTATTCATGGCATGAATAGATGATTAAAATAAAATTTTAGGGCCTCCCTGGTGGCGCAGTGGTTAAGAGTCCGCCTGCCGATGCAGGGGATACGGGTTCGTGCCCCGGTCTGGGAGGATCCCATATGCCGCGGAGCGGCTGGGCCCGTGAGCCATGGCCACTGGGCCTGCGCATCCGGAGCCTGTGCTCCGCAACGGGAGAGGCCACAACAGTGAGAGGCCCACATACCGCAAAAAGAAAAAAAAATAAAAAAAAATAATAATAAAATAAAATAAAATTTTACTTTGATAATCTACCCAAAATAGCAAATAAATGAAAGTATTAAGTCCATTAAGATCTTTTTGAAGGTCAAAAGTAACATTTTAATAGCATTTTATTAATTCTCTTTGCAAATTATTATCCACTTATATATTCACATGTGTATAATGTTTTCTACCTCTACCCATGGTCATCAAACATGAACGGGTCATTCTCTATTTTTAGAGAGAGGGATAAGGGGAAAAAAACCCTTCTTACCCTTCTTTTTCTCTTCATTCTCAAACACTCAAATTAATGATTTATATCTCAGATTCCATTCCCTAATCTTTTCCCCTAATTAAAAATGTTCACTCCATGGACTGGGGTTTGAATTTGATTCTCTCATATATTAACCCATTAACTGTGAGGTTGGTATTATTTAATACCCTATTTTAAGGTATGATCAAGTGACTTGCCCCAAATTCCAAGACTAGGAAGAACTCAGGATTAAAATACATACTCTAGAACAAACGTTAATATTTTCCTCATTTTGTTTTCTTCCAAATTTAATTTTTAAGAAAGACTACAGGATTCAAGAAGTAGCTCTAAAGGCAAAAAGATACAATATGTCTAATTTAGAAGAAAATTTAATTTTTTTTTTGGCTGTGCCCTGCAGCTTGTGGGATCTCAGTTCTCTGACCAGGGAGTGAACCCGGGCCCCAGCAGTGAAAGCCCGGAATCCTAACCACTAGACCACCAGGGAACTCTGAAAGTTTAATTTTTAAAAATAGAAAAGTCACCATTTCTTTGCACTCTCCACCCAAGTTGTGATATTGTTTTTCACATTTCCTCTGGGAATTTTCAAGATCTAGGTCCCCCACCCTGCTTCATGCTGCTCTTTTGTCAATAAAGTAATTCAGTGTAGTTTCTCCCATTCTCATTGGATGGCAGCCTTTCTTCCCATTGCTTTTCCACTCCTCAATGTTCAGTCTGTCCTTTGTGTGCCCCAACAGGAGCAGCATTCATTTCTATGGTAACAATGATGCTCCCCTCACAGATCTCCCAACACTACTGACTAACACAGCTTTGCAGGATAACCTCCCTTTCATTATTTTTAGTTAGTGAGGTCCGGAAAGGAAAAGCTGAAGGGATCTTTTTCACGAAGGCATACCTCAGATTGGAACCAATGTTGTGTGTTTTCTGGGCCCTGTTGAATCTATATGCTATATAATTTAAAGGTATTGCTTTTAAAGTAGGGCATGGCTTTGCAATACAAGAACAACATTATTTGCAGATTCTATAGAGCATTGTGAACCTCATGCATTAGTATGAAAATTTAAGTAAACATTTTATGTATATATGTGTGTGCACATATATAAAATTGCTAAATATGTGCAGAGAAATCAACATTGCCCATTATACTAAGTATTCATTAGGTTCTCACAGAGCCAAACAAAGAAGCCACTGCTTTGTTTCCCAAATGTTCCAAATTCTATTTCCACTAAATGATGTCACTAATGTCATGGTTACAATACTGCACAAAGCCTCATTCCTGCCACTGGCCACTGATACAATAGATCATTTGAGCAGCTGAGTCATTAGTAACAAACAATAGATTTTCTACTGATCTTGAATTAAATGTATATTCTCACTTGAGCTTATGATTTATGGAAACAAATTTTAAAAGTTGCTCAGTGTTTCATTAAGTGACAATGAACATCCTGTACTGTTCATTTTTTAAATTTTTAAATTTTTTGGATATATGACATTATGTATTTTTTAGAATCTTTTTAAGATTTATTTATTATTTTTGGCTGTGTTGGGTCTTTGTTGCTGTATGTGGGCTTTCTCTAGTTGCAGCTAGCGGGGGCTACTCCTTGTTGTGGTGCACAGGCTTCTCGTTGTGGTGGCTTCTCTTGTTGCAGAGCATGGGCTTCAGTAGTTGTGTCACGTGAGCAGGAGTTGTGTCTCGTGGGCTCTAGAGCACAGGCTCACTAGTTGTTTCACACGGACTTAGTTGCTCCACGGCATGTGGAATCTTCCAGGACCAGGGCTCGAACCCATGTCCCCTGCAATGGCAGGCAGATTCTTAACCATTGTGCCACCAGGGAAGTCCAACAACCTGTATTCTTTAATTCATTGAGTCCACATCTGTCTCAATAAGCCTGGATGACAAAGTACTGAATGAGAGAAACCTAGTCAAAAGAAATTTTTTGTTGTTGTTGCCTAGTCCCCAAAATTGCCTCCATTTCAAGTTATACTTCTAGGAGTATTTTAAAATATATTTTTATTTCTTTATGTGGGTTTTTCACACTGCTTTTCTTTAATTTTCAGCATCAGTATGGGAAACCTTAAATATATTTTTCCCTCCCTAAGGCAGAGAGTAACTCAGGGTTCAATTTGTATTTTTTTTTTTTTTTTTTTTTTTTGCAGTATGGAGGCCTCTCACTGTTGTGACCTCTCCCGTTGCGGAGCACAGGCTCCGGACGCACAGGCTCAGCGGCCATGGCTCACGGGCCCAGCCGCTCCACAGCATGTGGGATCTTCCCGGACCGGGGCACGAACCCGTGTCCCCTGCATTGGCAGGCGGACTCTCAACCACTGCGCCACCAGGGAAGCCCTCAATTTGTATTTTTGCAAAAGAAAAGCAAAAGGCATTTTGATGAGGTACATAACAGTGGAATACCAAGGGCCAAGAGATGCTAAAAGCAAGTTCTTGACATCACTGGTATCAAGACCCACCCCAATGCCTTCCATGTTTATGCTTTCAGGAAGACCCAGACCACACTGCAAATGAGCATGAGTCAGGTCCTATAACCCAAATTCCTGCTCTATTCCCTTGAAAGATTTAGAAAATCCATGCTTGTGTGATCCAGTTTTAGAACATATGCTAACATACTATTTTTAACACAAATCAGCTACATTTTAATTACATGAGTTTTTTAAAAAATATGAAATAGAGGCCTAGTTGAAAAACCTCCAAAAATATCTCAGTGCTCTTACTCAGAAAATCTCTTCAGCATCCTCTTATTATTGAGTAAGAAACCCTGAGATGGTCTTTTTGTTACTCAAACCATAGGACTCCTATTTTAAAGTCCATCAGCTGACAGTACAAACACAGATGCCAAACTCCCACCCTAGTCCCTCTTCCAACAAGCATGCATTGGAAATGTATGAAACGCATGAGGCTAACTGACAGGACAGGTGTAACATTCAAGGACCGGAAGGTTTTCCCATTCATAACTGAAAGGATAAACTGAGACCAAAACTGGTAAAGTGATTTGTTCATGATCAGCCTTCAGGTTCAAAGTGGAACTTGTAGTAGAACTTAAATTACTTATCCTAAGTTTATACTCTTTCGTCTGCCCAAATCACAAGTAACTAATTTTTTAAAAATTAATTCAAATATAAAAGATAGAGAATCTAGTAAAAGCTCCACAGTTCAGGGGGTCAATCAATTACTGCAGCAACTGTAGCAGACAGGTTCAAGATGAACCAAGAACTAATTAATTGGGAAGTTTTCTCCCCTCCCCCAACAATATAACCTAAATATGAAGAAGTCTATATGTACTCCATCACTGACTGACTGACAGGTTAAAAGTAGACTTCTTGTGTGTCCTCTGACATATCAAGTGAAAAGGAAGCTACTTCAAGTAGTCTCCCAGCCAGAAACGTTTAGACATTTTCAACCATGTTACCAGATATAAAATGTTCGTTTGAGGATGAAGAACACTGGGCTGTGAATCAGAAAGCTATTCCAGTATCACCGCAGCTCCTTGACTAAATGTGTGCTCTTGATCAAGTTAACTCCTTACCTGCCACAACTATTGAATAAAGGAGCCAGACTAGACAACCATCATGTTCCTTTTATCACTGAATGCTCATGAATTCCATGATTTATTTCTCCTTGACTATTTTCTTATATAGCTACACATTCCACAGAATTATTAAAAAGCATATTGAATACCATATTCATGTTGTTCTACTATCTCAAAGCAGATGATATCTGGTCAAGTTTCTTTTCCATCATCCCCAAGTCATAAGAGGGTACACTCGTGGGAGCCTGTAATATTGACTGAAGAAAAGATTACTCATTGTTATGTAGGAGGATGGTGGAGTTGATTGCTCCTTAGCTGTCAGGAAACGGCTCATCTAGAAGCCTTCGAGTATGGGGGTGGCTCAAAAGGAAAAGTTTACTCATAAATACAAGTGATGCCTGGGTAATGGAATTTTAGTGATCAAAAGCCAAGGGAAGTGATGATGGCAGTCACGTAAACCTCATGTTCAGAGAATGGTGCAAGAGGAACAGCAATGAGGAAACTGTGAGCTCTCTGCCTGAGTTAAGGGACAAGTTGCTGGCGTGCGATGAGTAAGAGAGGATACTGGAAGCAAATCTGAAAATGGCAGTGGTCTGCCAAGGACAACTCTAGTCACGATCCAAAGAACAGAACTGATGTGCACACCCAGTGGAAATGATTCATCTGTTACTTAGCCCATTAGCCCTACTAACACCAACAGGTAGCCATCGCCAGTACTGACAAGGTCACAAATGCTAAATAAACAAGCGACACTTCCCTGGACAGCGCAGGACAGCTGATGCTGGGGTGTGATTTATTTGACTGGCACTTCCAATCTGCCTCTTCAAAGAGCCTGAACTTGCACCACCTAAAGTAGGTAAGGCCAAAGTCTTAGCATAGAAGATCGTAATCAGTGAAAGCCCATGGTAACAATAGTATTTCCACAATATCCTCAAACAGAAAAGTTATTGTTCAATCATCTTCAGAGCCCATGTCTGTACCATTTGGAGTTATGGGTCTAGGGCATGAAAAACTACTTGGAAATTTCTGCTACCTCTAAAACATTTAATTTAATTCAGCTCAACCTTTGTGGGGCACCATAAATTATCTCAGAACACCCACGTGGAAGAGTTTAGGAAACACTGGGCTGGAGCTCAGCATACCTGGCACAGTGGCTAGCGATAAAGTTTGGAACTCTGACCCCTCAGTATACAGGGAATACAGGCCATTCTAAGGAAAACTATGGTTCCTTTTCTTTGGAAAACAAAAGGAGCAAACACTAATATAATGCTTATTATTATATGCCAGGCATTGCTTCTAAGATCTTTGCATCCATTGATACCTATCATCCGCTCAACAATCCAGAAAGGTAGGTATTATTATACCCATTTAATAGCTGATGGAACTGAGGCACAAAGAGCTTAAATACGACCAGTAAGCAGTGAAGCGGAGAGCACAACTCAATCAGTCAGGCTCCAGGGTCCTTACCCATAATCTCAGTGCTGTTCTGTCTCTCAAAGTAGAGATAGAAAACTTCATAAATTTTGTGTTTCACCAAATCTTGCCTCATTTCTCACTGAATGACCAGTTGTCTAACAATTACAAACAAAATCATAGGAATTAATACTGTAAGGTTAACATTTACTATTCTCTAAATAAAGCAATTTACAAAATCTTCTCACTCTTAGTTTTGCTATCTTGCTTCCACTTAGAGATCTCATACTGGATTAAAAAAATCTAAAGTTCAGAGAGGTTTATTTGCGTTGACTCATTAGAGGTTTCACGTGTTTTGGTTCTTAAAAAGTACACTCTAAGAGTGGTTCATATCAGAGTACAATGTATGTGAACACTGCAGGTCTCTTTTACTCAGTAAGATACAAAAAGAATAAATACTGAAGAAGGATAGTATTTCTTTGCGAAGCAATGATACAATTATTTTCCCCATTGTATAGTCTTCCTCACTCCTCACTGTTAGCAGTTATAACCATTATTCTATTCTTAAGGCCAAAAACATGTAATTCCTGATAATTCAGAATCTTATAGATAAAAAGTTGGCAATATTTTGTGCAGATAAGAAAGAATAAGAATAGTATATATCCATGCTGACTAATCGCCAGACATGATTACTCAATTTACCACCAAGAACAAAATGTTTTGGGTGTCCTACTCTCTCCTGACTGTCTTTCCACTCTGCTCTGCTTTCACCTCTGTCATATTTCTTTGTGCTGGGAGATATTTAAAATGGGTACAGACAGTTCTGGGCTATGGCTAAAGGAAAGTTGAGGTGGTGATACATTTAGTTTGTGCTTAATGAAATATATGTCTCTGTCTTAATTTTGTGAGGTTTATGGTTTCTGTCATGTTCTTAAAATGTGTAACTTTGTGGTTTCTTTTCTAATTTTAAGTAAATGTTTACTTTTGTACTTCATTTTGAATTCAAAATTTTGCATTCTTTTTCATCAACTGTGTTAAGTTTCAGGCCCCACAAAACCTGGATTTGTTCTGCTCCTTGTAAACATTTAGGAATCTCTATGTCATTTAAGACTTTATTGAATATTTCTCTAAATTGTCTCCTCCTCCACCTCTATCACCATGGATTTAGTCCAAGTCTTTACTATATTCAGCTTAGGTCATTTGTACTCACTTCCTGACTGGTTTCCCTGCCTCCAGCTTTGCCCATTTCAAGTGTCTCTGCACACTGCTGTTAGAAAATAATTTAGCTAAACTAAAAACACTCCAGTAGTGCCCCCACCATGTACAAAATCAAGTCTGGTTCCCCAACAGCCCCAGTCTTGGTCTGGTTCTCACTCCACGGCCTGCTCTCCCTCTACCCACCATCTTTCTCACTTCTCTGGTCAGCATATTACTGCACACACTTCCCTAAGCACAGCATTTTTTTCCATGTCCCTTGTCCCACTGCCTGTCATGTCCACTACCAATTTCTTAATCAGACTCTCACTCACTCTTTAAGACTCATTTTGCATGAACAACTCTTCTTTGATTGAATCTTATATTTTTTTACAATAATCCACACATATACATCTTTATGTCTCTGTCCCCTACCTTAATGCATCTTAGGCGTTCAGTATATGTCTTAGACTTCTTTGTGTGTGCAGCAACTTAGAGAGTGTCTCCCATATCGTAGGTAATTTATCAATGCTTAATGAACTTCCAGCTACATATATGAACAAAATTATGAGGCATATATTGGGAAAATATTTTGGTAAAAGAATTGTGTGATATGAATCATTTTAGTGAAACATGTTGGAAGGAGTTACTTGAGGGATTATAGGGATTTGATCTAAATTTGAGTTAAGGATGCCTTCTCTTTGGGAATCAACATTGTCTCTGGGAAGCAAGAAGAGTTAGATTAGACTTCAAAACAGAAGAAACAGAAATGTGGCACCAAGCACTATTTTGAAACTCTAAAATGAAGGAAAAGATTTAAAGGCAATTAAAGAAAAGAGTTGGGAAAGAGTCATAAATTCTGAGTTAAAGCTCTATCTCTAAACATACATCACACTCCTAGCAGGAGCTTCACCTATACCATGCGGTTGGAATTAAAATGCAGGTGGGTCAAATACACATATTGGTTGGTTATTCCAGTTGCAGGGGACTTAAAAATACATCATTATTACAAGGAAATGAGTATTTTAGGTTTTGGGGTTTTTTCAAGCTAGGACCAGTAGTTACTCAAGTTTATGTTTCATAAAAGTGGCATCAGTGGCAGTAAACAGAAGAATTCAATAGCTGATGTATATAATAATGACCAAGATTCAAGGAAAGGTAAGATTTTACTTAGGACATAATAACATAAGGGAGGAATATGGAATTTTTTATAGGAATCTTTATTCAAAATTCTAAAAATAATACCTTTCCCTCTTAGAGTTAAAATTCAGTTTTAGCGATGTGGAATATCTCATTTATACCTCGCAAAGCATAAAAGAAATGTAGTGTAACTTTGCTGAACATGTGAGTTTTGACTTTAATATAATACTATAAACTATAATATACAGTCAAATATAATTGGCATAAAATACCAATTTTCTCAAGTTCCTTTGCCCTCTGTAAGTCCAGAAAATTTTATCTAATGAAAGATATAGCCAATCTTTCAAATATTTACCTAAAAAATATTGAGCTTATATTCCCCCCTGCTAAGACATTTGAAACAAGCAGCATATGGAAACACTGCTGAGTCATCAAATAGTCCATTATTTTTTTTCTTTTAAAAAATAAGTCTTCTCATTTCACAGCAGATATCCACGTATGTAAAAACTTACTCAAAGCAGTAGTCAAAATTTTTAGGCATGCAAAGGCTTTTAAAATAATTATTTTATTTTATTTTTTAATCTGTCAATACTTTGAGGATGAATCAACCTACTCTAACAATTTTTAAATCCATACAAATAAGAGATAAATTATAAACTCCTCAAAATAGAGTGCAGTATGTTGAAAAGGGCTTGAGACACACCTGAGATTCAATGCTGAATCCACCTCTTCTCAGCTATATGACCCTCAGAAGACACTACATCTCTCAGTCAGTTTCTTCAGAAGCTAAAAATGAGGCTAAAATAATTCCTACCCCATACTGTTGGTGAGAAAATTACAGAAGAAAATGCATATAAGAAGCTTAGCATAATGTTTGGTCAACCTTCAGTGTGACTCTCAGTGCCCTCCTATAACCAAGTGAGAAAGAGATTTTTGTTTTAATTTCAAGACTATACCTTTAGTCCTTGCCAATCATTGTCCCTAGCTGACTATAATTTACAATGCTCAACCTAATTTTCTCATTTGCCTCTAGACTACTGCAAAAGAAAAACAAAATATTGCACCATCCAAGTTTCACTACAGAACACAATTTTGATGCCTATTTGGTTCTATTTGGACCCTTTGCTGATGTTTAGGTGAACCAGTTCCAAGTGCTCCAGAACTTTTTAAAGGAGATTAAACTGGATTTCCTCTTTTCACTGTTGTTAGAAATCTGTTTACATAAGTTTGATTGATTCTGTTCATCTTTGGGAAAGAAATCCAGTTTTTCAGGAAAAAAAAAATCTTCAGGGTCCTGGGGCAGTTGAACAGAGACCCCTGAAATAGCAGCTGCTCTCAGGTGGTACAATAGGAGGGTTTAGTTTCTATGCTCCCCTTGAGTTTCCATATGGAAGTTATATAAGTTGAAACCACTAAACCAGTTCCATGAAACCCAAACTGCTGAGTTTTGCACTGCTTTAAAAGAGGCCTTCTGTTTCCTAACCAGCATGAGCTTGGGAAATTTTCCATTTACTTGGAGGGCTGTCATGTAAAGCTGCTGGACCAGTTTTACTCAAAGATTCAATACAGATTAACTGAAATAATGGAATGAATCCAATTAGTTGACTTCTCCATTTCACTTTATTTTATAACTACATTCTATGGTCAAAATTCAAGGGAATTCTCTTTAGTTTCCTTTTCTTCTTCTAAAAGTTCTAAAGAGCTATTGTTAAAGGCAGGGGCTCAGACTTATTTTTATTCCAAAAGCACTAAGAAATGTAGCTACTCAGTAGAACACACAGTAGGCACTCTGATCCATCTGTCCCCTTTTTCTTTTATGAGGCCTCTTAAAGCTCAACCCATAGCCCTAAACTCAGAATTACATCAGACTTTTTACAACTGCACATTTATGGAAAGAACACATGAATTTCACACAGTAAGAAAATAGTTAATATTGAAGATTACATTGTAAAGAATTACACCATTGCTAGAGTACAGTTCCAATTTGATTCACTAGTTACTGGGCTCAAACTATTGATGTTGTTTAGAAATTTCATAGGCGTTACATAGTCAAAGATTTTTAAGTAATACATTCAATTAATTTTTCCAGCTTTATTCAGACATAATTGATGAATAGTACATGTACATTTAACGTGTACAACGTGTCAATTTGACACACTTATATACTGCAAAATGACTACCACCATAGCGTTAACTAATACCTCCTTTATGTCACATAGTTACCAATTCTTTGTATGGTGATAACATTTAAGATTTACTATCTTAGAAACTTTCAAGTACATAAGAAATATCATTAACTATAATCACCATCCAATCTATTTTATATTAACTATTATATCTACTTTTGATAATACAAAATAATCAGTCTTTTCAATAAAAATTTTCTTCCTTTAACAGATCAAAAACTTTTCAATGCCAGTGAAGTCCCTTCTTAAATACGGACTGTCTGACAAAAAAAAAAAAAAAAAAAAAACACCACAATACACTTCCTCAAGAACAGTGAAGATATAAAGAAAAGAGAAATGGTGCTTTATTGAGCACCTGCTGTGTGCTGGGAACAGGGCTGATTGCTTTCCCTGCATTATCCCTTTCAAACTTCTTAACAATGTGAACTAGATAACATTATCAACCTGTTCCACATGAGGAAATGGGGGCTCAGGAAGGTTAAGTAACTTATTAAGTTCTCAGAGCTATTAAGTGAGGGACTCCGAATTTGAACTTTATTGTTCTCTACAATTTTGTTTTCCCAACTCTGGCCATGCCTTCTACTTCATTTTAATTTATTCTCTTCCTCAAATTCAGTAAGTAAATCTCTCATTCAAAAATGTACTTCAGGGCTTCCCTGGTGGCAGTGGTTGAGAGTCCACCTGCCGATGCAGGGGACGTGGGTTCTTGCCCTGGTCTGGGAGGATCCCACATGCTGCGGAGCGGCTGGGCCCGTGAGCCATGGCCGCTGGGCCTGTGCGTCTGGAGCCTGTGCTCCGCAACGGGAGAGGCCACAACAGTGAGAGGCCCGCGTACCGCAAAAAAAAAAAAAAAAAAAGTACTTCAGACACATGAGAAGAATCACTGCCATTATGTATGTAGTAATAAACCAGTATATTAAGATATACTGAGCCCCAACATATACTTTCTTCAGATAAACAAATACATTATTAGTTTTTCATCTATTAATGTTAAAAATACATCATGAATTAAGTAGCAGTAGTATAAATTCCTTCTTCTGGAAAACACATGAAGAAAATATACTTTATGCTATTTTTTGGTTTGAGAATATAAATATTAAAACATCATTTTAAAAGCTATTTAAGTGTAATAGTTATATGAATCACTCCAACTTCTACACAAATAATTTTAGTACTTACTTGAAGCTATGTGGAAAAAAATAAACAGAAGTTAGTTAAAAAGGAACTACTGCATGATTAGTGACCTCCATGTATGACATTTCCTTTGAAAATGGGTAATCAAACCCTATATATCTTTCTAAACTTTTATATTAAAAATAAAATTGAGGGGTTTGTTTTCTCCAAGAAAAGTAACTCCTTTAAAAATATTTATTTAATATTAACATATCATATATATATATATATATATATATATCCATTATGTAAAGCACTTGAAATTCATATATTCATTTATTCTTTCCATCTACTGGTTATCTACTAAGTCAGAATCATACATCGAATCATACATTAGGCGCTCTATTTATATATGCAAGAACACGATCTCTCTCCTCAAGTTACTCATGACCCAGGAAGAGAGGGGCAGGAAAACAACATGTTCTATGTTGTGATAAATGTTATTATAAAGAACAGTAAACCTAACTGGAGCACATAAGAGAGACAGCTAACTCTGACTTCATCTGCAACCAGCCAGGCTTCTATAGGACATTGAGCCTTGTTTTGAGGATTCAGTAGAATGAGACAAGTGGAGAAGGAAGTGAAAGTGTTCCCAAAACTGGGTATCACATAGCCAAAGACAGCATGTTGTAGAATCTGCAAAAAGTTATATAGAAGCTGGGTCTTAAGTTTGAAGAAAAAGATAAAAGGAAAATAGAGAAGTTGGTAAGGTCTAGTGACAAAAAGCATCTGAGGCCACATTAACAACTTCTGACTTTGGACCATAAATGCAAAACAAACCAATATAAAGGGGCATTGTCAGTACAAAGATAGTGCCCATTTGACTACTGGGAAAATACTGGAAGCTTTTTGCACATATGTGAGTACTGAGTGGCCAAAAAACTGAGAAGCCAATTACTAAAAGCGAGTCATTTTAAACAATATTTCACTAAAGAAAAGCCAGCAGTTTTTCTTTGAGCCATGATGCTCTCTAAGCTACTTTGCTTAGCACGTTTACCCAAGAAACAGTTACTAAGACCTTAATACTTCTGTTTACAACACAATGTTAATATGGGTCAGTTTTAGTGAAGGAATTATTCTATTCAACAATAAATCATTTGAGGATTCTCCCAGCTCTTACCCACTTCTAATCTTACCAATTCCAGAAAAGATAGGCTGAAAGATTTCAAAGAAGTTGGAGCCAAGATCAAGCACATCAGATTTTAAGCAAAATTATCGAGTGAATGAGGTATGGTTTTGTCTTTACTACTTGCTTTGATAAGCCTTCCTCTCCCTCCCCTATCCCAATACCCTGAGCTCAGGGCTGACTCCCAAATGGCTCTTACATGACAACACCTGAGGTCCTTCTTAAAATGGGCTCAAACTGTTAATCCCATCTTTATCTTTGCTCTTTCTGATCAAAAATTTCATTTCCTGAGTAAAGTTACTTCTTTAAAACTGCATCCAAAAAAGTCTCAGACATTTCAGGATTATATTTTTTTTGTGTGCCACATGAGAAATGCACCTGCTTTTACTCCCAGTCATTTCATCAAACCCGTTACCTATTCTTTATTTTCCATGCCTGAGTATATTCTTCTTATTAAACAGACAACCCAAAACAAACAATTTTTCTCCCTAGGTGTCAGGCTTATCAAGAGAAGTGTCACCTATCATTTTAATCTCCTAATGCAGCAAAGAACGTTAACAGAAGATGTGGCACATATATACAATGGAATATTACTCAGCCATAAAAAGAAACGAAATTGAGTTATTTGTAGTGAGGTGGATGGACCTAGAGTCTGTCATACAGAGTGAAGTAAGTCAGGAAGAGAAAAACAAATACCATATGCTAACACATATATATGAAATCTAAGAAAAAAAAAAGGTCATGAAGAACCTAGGGGTAAGACAGGAATAAAGACACAGGCCTACTAGAGAATGGACTTGAGGATATGGGGAGGGGGAAGGGTAAGCTGGGACAAACTGAGAGAGTGGCATGGACATATATACATTAGCAAACGTAAAATAGATAGCTAGTGGGAAGCAGCCGCATAGCACAGGGAGATCAGCTCCATGCTTTGTGACCACCTAGAGGGGTGGGATAGGGAGGGTGGGAGGGAGGGAGACGCAAGAGGGAAGAGATATGGGAACATATGTATATGTATAACTGATTCACTTTGTTATACAGCAGAAACTAACACACCATTGTAAAGCAATTATACTCCAATAAAGATGTTAAAATTAATTAATTAATTAAACAAACAAACAAACATCCAACCTACTCCCTCTCCGTAGCCTTTCTCTTTGGGGATGCGAAGAAATATGTGTTTGTGCCTCCAGCCCCCTTCTTCCTGCTGGCAAAGAAGGGGAAAGAATTAAGTATCCCTTTAACAGACTTCAAGATTCCTCTAAAGAGAACAGAATGCTTGTTTCTCCATTCAATGACAATGAGGACCTGAGTGTCCTGGGTGCCCTCTGCTAAAAGATTTACTTGCTAGGAGTTAGGCATAGACAAAACTAATATCAGGAATCACTCTTCCTGCCAATACAAGAGTCTTCCTTGTTGAGAACGCTGAAAGATGAACATAGAGTCCTAGGAACAACCAGTGTTCAGATGGTTCAACTACCTTCCATGACAGGAGGACCCTTCTCATTCTCCATCCTGAAGGCTCCAGTTTGGATGCTGATGGAGGGAGGGGAATGCCGAATCCAGCTGCATCCTCCCAACCTTCCATTCTTAAAGAAGAAGTCGCTGAACTCAGACTTTCCTCTCAAATACTCACCAAAATTGATTAGAAAACATTGATTAAGTCAGTTATGGAAAGCAATAGCCATGTATGCCTATTTTCAACTGCAGAACAATAATACCATAAAATATAGCAAAATAACATCCACTCTGTATTGCATACCAATTATGAAATCCTTCATAGATATTTTGTCTAATCCTGCCATAAACTCCACAAGACAGAAGAAATTATTCACCTTTTTTCAAATTCAGAAACTGAAGCTCGTGACTATATGGCTTTTCTGGGTTACAGCTGACTGAAGCCAAGATTAAAACCCATGTTTTTCTGCCTTCAGAGTACGTATACATGTGACAATAGGTAGGTAGATAGATAGATAGATAAACAGACAGAGAGAAAGAGATAGATCAGACAGAGAGAGAGAGAGAGTGAATACTGTCTTTGGTGACCTCTGATATCAGCCACTAAGAATGGAAAAAAATGTTTTGGTATGTAGCATACTGAAACCTAAATAAAGTTTCAGAGAAATCATTTACCACTCACTCTTTGTGTCTTAAAAAGTAAGGAATCTTTCTGCTTTGGGCATGCAACTGATTTCAACAAGAAAAGTACTCTTTCCAAATTACAAAGTCCTTTACTTGAAGATACACTAAGAAGCTAGGCAACAAGACAGGCTACATGTGGAAAATATAATGCAAATGCAATACAATGCAAATGTTCATTCTACTCATTTAGTAACTCAGTCAATCAATAACTATAGCCACAGTGTGTTCAACTACTTTCCAAACTCTGCCTTAGGTGCACTATGTAAAATAAATAACAACTCTCTCGGCCCATGGGAAGTTAACAGTTTTATTAAGAGAACAAGAACATAAATAATTAATTATTTCATAAAGTATGTGCTAACAGAGGTAGAAATAGAATTCTGTGGGATTCTGGGGAGTAGCTATAACTCTTCCTGGGGGAATAGGGAGAGATTTTACTAAATATATGACTTTTGAGATACACACGCTCAACTCCATTTTTTAAAAAATAGGAGTGAAAAGACGTCACAAAAACTGAAAACACATACAGCATATTTTTCACATGGGCATTAAGCTCTCTTGATTCATGACCTTATTACTCTGTACCTGCTCATATGCAGCAATCTTCCATCTGACCTTTTCCTACTCCAATCATTCAACAATCCACTGCCACCAGATTCTTAAAGCAATGCCTTCACCAGTTCACTCCCTGCTCAAGAGCCTATTTGCTAAACAATCTCAACTATTTTTACCATTTTAAAAGTACCACCAAATTGTGAAATGTCATCTAAAATCCTGCACTTCATATCCTACTTCTACCATTTTGGATACTTCACAGACATCTTCCTTTCCTCCATATTTTCAACCACTCTCTAGAGTGGGTTGCCAATCTTAAAGCAAAACAAAAAGAATTTTCACTTCACCCCATTTTAAATCTTAAATCAATGTCCCTTCATCGTGGAATTCTCTGATCCCATACTCTAGATATCAAGACTCTCAGCTGTATACTTTTATGACTTCAAGTTCTTTCCCTGCAAAACACATACTACATAGTTTACCAATAAATTCTTATGCAATTATTCAATTAATGCCTATATAGGAGTATATTTTATGTTACCTGTTTTTAATTACCACTGAAACTCCAAAACCTAGTATAATGATGGGGCACGAGGTAAGAGCAACTAGATAATATTTTAAATGTGTGACTGACTGAATCAATGAATCCTGCCCACTGTACACATCTCGTTCTAGGTGTGTACCATACCAACATGTACCAATTTTATTCCACCACCTAAAACCCTGTTACTCTTGCTGTTCTGAGCTCCTGAAAGATCCTCCCTAATTTTTCTCTATTCAAATTGTGTAAATCCTTCAAATTTCTAGAAAAAGCTTAATAAAGCCTTCGATTTTATTGATCTCTTCTGTTTCTGATTTATCATACAACTTAGACATAAGTTGAATAAGGCAGCATCAACATGTCTTATTCTCTTTCCAGTAACATTTTTCTGACTCATAATCTTTCACCCAATGATAAAATTACCCTGCATAAATAATTTGTACTGTAACCCAAAATTTTAAAAAATATTTTTATTGTTGAAAATGATGACAGTCTTTAATCAAACTAAAATTTGAATTATAGTTTAGCCCATTTTTGCAACTGACACCAGGAAATGATCCAAACTACATAGAATAAGAGTATAATACAAGGAAGTATTAGAAGACTTAGCTGCAAAGAGGGCCCTAAAGGACTCAGATAGATTGAGAAGCTCCTCTCCAGCAGAGAGAAGATAAGAGAGAAGAAGTAGGATGGTGACCTGAAAGTGAAAAGGTTTAAGTAATCCCCCACCTCAATTCTATCAAGTAGAGGGAGTGAATGCTGTAGCAAAAAGAAATAACAATGCCAGTCCAGTTGAGGGGCTTCTGGGAGAAAGTGGACAGTAATATCAAAACTTTAGGACCAGAGGGGGAAAGCTAGAGCAGATGGAACTGAATAGAGGTAGAAATAAAAAGGAAATATGGTTACTTCTAAGATTCAGCACATGCAGCAGAAGTTCCTAGAAATGCTAAGGGTTTGAACAGAAAAGTAAGGTTCTCTCAAAACATAGAAGGAAAAAGAACAAAGGTGATGAGTGAGTTCAACAGATTTACAGGCAGAGGTTTGTACAGAATTGTTCAGTGTCTGAATGCTTTCTCCCCTTTTATAGCCTTTTAATGTTTGGCATATATTTCAGAGAATATTTTCTGTAGTTAAGCCAATTCATAAAACTATGTGGGATATAACTAGAGGACCAGGCAACCCAGCAATATTCCATGATACCATGTATCAATTAAATTTATTGTCTAATAACATTAAAATAATAGCTTAAATTAGGGCTGATGACTCTCTTTCTACTGAAACATTCTGACCTAGAGTCCAAAGGAGGAATTGAGTACATAGCAAAAAAACTCTTTTTCTCTCTTTAAAACATGAAATTTAAAGCTTTCAACTCGTTATTTAGGGGGAAAACTCGAGGTTGTAAATCTTTATGAAGTAACTACAGTTAATACGTTCAACATACAATTCAACATCCACATACACATAAGAGTTAAGGGTATGGAAACCACTTAAAGGGAAAAAAAAGAAGAGGAAAGAAAAAGCTAATTCACAAAGATAGTGGTGGGGAAGAACTATAGAAACAAAGAGATAGAAAGATTAGGAAAACAGAGGATTCAGTAGAAGAGGCAAAAAGAGTCTGATAAAATACAATGACAGAGAAGCACAGAAAGATCAAGATTAGGGGAGAGAATTCTGAGAAGTGCAGCATAGGGGTGGGCTAGGACCTGTGTCACTGGGTTAGTCAAGCTGTCACTCATTAAAGCCGGTGATTCACAGAATCATCATCCATTGTCTCTAATCTCTTTGAAATGTTAATTAAAAGTCTAATATTAATAGCTAGTCCAAGAAGCACAAGATGATTTGAATGGAAACCTTAAGGCAAAATTACAAAAAAAAAAAAAAAAAAGGAAATTTACTTTCAGCCTCCTTTCCTGCCCCTCCCATTTTTTCAGGTTTGGTGCTTTTGTCTTCTCCTGTTTGGCACATCTAACTGGCTTTCTGGCATCTTTCCTGGGTTTGTCTTGCTTTCAGCTGGCTGCTAACATATTCCAGCTAAAGTTCTAACTAAAAATCAAAGTATACCCTCAAGCACAGGTATACCTAGTTTTATTGCACTTCTTTTTATTGAGCTTCACAGATATTTTGCTTTTTACAAGTGGAAGGTTTGTGGCAACCCTGCCTTGAGCAAGTCTATCAGTGCCATTTCTCAACAGCATTTGCTCCATTCGTGTCTCTGTGTCACATTTTGGTTATTCTCGCAATATTCCAAACTTGTTCATTATTATTTTATTTGTTGTGGTGATCTGTGATCAGTGATCCTTGGTGTTACTATCATAATTGTTTTGCAGAGCCACGAACCAGTCCCATATAAGACAGCGAACATAATAGATAAACGTGTGTGTTCCGTCTGACTACTCCAAAGACCGGTTGTTCCCCCATCTCTCTCCCTCTCCTTCCTATTCCCAGAGACACAA
Organism: Mesoplodon densirostris; assembly: GCF_025265405.1. Lineage (NCBI taxonomy): Eukaryota > Metazoa > Chordata > Mammalia > Artiodactyla > Ziphiidae > Mesoplodon > Mesoplodon densirostris. The sequence continues at coordinate 58,442,106 of NC_082662.1, read as the reverse complement.
TAATATTGTAATTAGGCCAACTAATAACCCTACAATGACCTCTAAGTGTTCAAGTGAAAGAAAGAGTCCAACATCTCCTACTTTAAATCAAAAACTAGAAATGATCAAGCTGAGTGTGGAAGGCATGTTCAAAGCTGACAGGCTGAAATCTAGGTCTCTTGTACCAGTTAGCCAAGTTGTGAGTGCAAAGGAAAAGTTCTTGATGGAGATTAAAAGTGCTAAGCCAGTGAACACACAACTGACAAGAAAGCTAAGCAGCCTTATTGCTGATACAAAGGAAGTTTCAGTGGTTTGGATCAAGCCAGCCACAACATTCCCTTTTAAGTCAAAGCCTAACCAAAGCAAGGCCCTAACTCTCTTCAATTCTATGAAAGCTGAGAGATGTGAGGAAACCACAGAAGAAAAGTTTGACGCTAGCAGAGGTTAGTTCATGAGTTTTAAGGAAAGGAACCGTCTCTATAACATAAAAGCTCAAGGTGAAGCAGCAAGTACTATTCCGTAGCCCATGTATCAAGGAATAATTTTGATTTTCAAGTCTTATTATTTAAGAAATACATTTTGTAAAGCCATAGTTACATAAGACAGTGATTCCTCTGATGGATCAGGACAAAGTAAATTGAAAAGCTTCTGGAAAGGATTCACCATTCTAGATGCCATTAGGAACATTCATGATTCATGGAAAGAGGTCAAACATCAACATTAACAGGAGTATGGAAGAAGTCGATTCCAACCCTCATGTATGACTTTGAAAGGTTCAGGACTTCAGTAGAAGAAGTACTGAGAATTTGGAGGAAAAAAATGATTTAGAATATTACATAAACTTAATTGATTAAGCAACCACAGGGCCTGAGAGGATTGATTCCAATTTTGAAAAAATTTCTACTGTGGGTAAAATGCTATCAAAAAGCATTGCATGCTACTGAGAAATCACTTCTTGAAAGGAAGAGTCACTCAACGTGGGAAACCTCAGTGTCTTATCCTAAGAAATTGTCACGGCCACCTCAATCTTCAGCAACCACCACCCTGATCAGTCAGCAGCCATCGACATGGAGGCAGGACCCTCCACTGGCCAAAAGATTATGACTCGCTGAAGGTTTAGAAGATGGTTAGCATTTTTTAGCTACAAAGTATTTTTAATTAAGGTACATACATTTTTCTTCAGATGCAATGCTATTGCACACTTTATAATAGACTACAGTAAATATAAACATCACTTTTATATGCACTGAGAAACCAAAAAATTCCTGTGACCAGCTTTATTGCCATATTTGCTTTGTTGTGGTAGTCTGGAACCCAGCCTGCAATATCCCCAAGGTATGCCTATATACTACTTCTCAGAGGCATGTATATTTTAAAAGAAGAGACCTCTTAATGCATTCAGTAAATTGGAGAATAGTATGCATTAGTCCTTGGATTCAGTGGTGAATAGGCACTACCCTCTTTAAGCTAAGTGCCCCTCTCAAAGAAGCCAGTGAGCAGTGAGGAAGGATGAGCAAGGAGAGCCTGGGTCAGGTACTGTGTGGTAGAAACCATGGGAAGCAAGATGCTCTGGTGGGTGCAAAGTGTTCACTGCTCCACTCTGCCCATATTGCCTTGTAGGATGCCTTCTCCTAGAGAGTTCTCACCCGATGCTTTTGCTCAAAATTTCAGTTGCATAGTGTTGAGATTAGAGCGACATCTAGGAATAGAAGGCTCAATTATTTTTGGACAGCCACTACCCTCTTAGGTTGTGACACCCATTTTATTTTTTATTTCATAATTAAAACACAGTGTGTGCACAGAATAGAAGTAAGGGAAGGGGAGAAGAAAGGGAGGGAGGGAAGGCAGAAAGCAAAATGGGTTGCTTATTAAGAACTGAATAATGATACCACGGCATATCAACCTCTATTTTAGAGACCCTACCCTGAATGGAACTGAGAGTCTATTTGCACATGGAAAGATTAGGTATGCGACCTTGCCCTTATGAAATTATTTTAACTGTTTGTACATACCATCAGAGAAAATTAGACCATATCCTAAGGATTTTCACCAGTTCAGTATCTTAAAGGATATTTTACAGTTGATCATTCAAAGTGGGTGAATTTTACATATGTCTTTACACAAATCTTAGAGTTGAAAAATAAAAAAAGCATAAACTGTAGTGTCTCAGTATTGTAATTGAAAGATTCAGGTCTCTCATCAAGAAAGCCATAATTACTGTGAGCAGTATTATCTCTACCACTTCATTATACTGCCAACACTGTAACACTGTAGAGAATGTCTTAGAAGAGATTATTAAATATTGACATCAGTAATAATAAGTGCCAAGCATCTTATATGTATTACTTCAATTCTCAGAACAGTTTTATGAGGTGGGCACCATTTTATCCCCATTTTTACTGAGGATGTAACAACATTTAGAAAAATTGTACTACTTGCCCAAGTAATAAGGCCAGTTGGTGGTATGGTCATGGTTTACATTTAGATCTGGTCTGTCTCAGCCGTGGGCCAGAGCTACGTTCTATCTAACTAGTCATTTTATTATTTACTTCAATAAATTTCAAATTCTGTTCAATGGAAGCCCCAGGCTTTAAAGGAGCCACCTCTGGGGCCACCACAGAGGGATGGAAAGTTGAGGGGACCATGGAGTAATAGTCCTTCTCAAATACAAACCAAGCAACTCTGCTTAAATAAGTTTTAAAAGCTTGAGTCCAGATTATAATTTAACTTGAAGAACTATTTTTACTGCTAATAGGAAACAAGGAAAAACTTTGAGAACCATTGATCTAGATTTTTTAAACTTGACTTTTTTCCATGATAAGCATGAATTATTGAAGAGCAGTGAGTACCAGAACCATATGGGGTTCATCAAGAGCTAAAGAGAAAGGAAAAAAACAATTCCACCTCTGCATTAATAGAAAATGAATCTTACAGGCAGCTGATCAATAATTAAAAATGAAAACAAGTGCTCTCTAATTTACTTGCAGGCTGCGCACAATTCTGGAATAATAGGCAAACACACACACAGGCACAGACACACACATAAAAGTAAATATATGAGTCACTGAAATATTTTCTTTTTCTTCTACATTATCGATTCCAAAATTTTGTCATTTTAAAAAATATGAATTTGATTTTTTGTTTTGGGTGTACTGCACCAAATTTTCACCAGTGGGGGATGGCTTTCCTCCTGGCTAAACCACACATATTGATCATGAAACCATTTCCTTCTTTGACCATGTCTCCTTGCCCCATCCCCATTTCCATTGCCCTTCTCTGTAAAGGAATGCCAGATAAAAGAAGAAGTGTTATTAATTCCTATTGCATTAATCCATGGCAAAAGAGTTTATAGCCTCATCTATGATTCTCTAATCAACCATTTTAGTTGATTTATTTAAATACCCAAAAATGCAGTATTTGCTATCAGAAGTCCAGATTTAAATACTAATTTTGTCACTACATTTGACTATGTCACTTAGTTTCTCTGAATTTTCTGAAATTAGGATTAATAATTTCTGGTGAGCAAAAAGAAAAAACAGGATACCAGTTGAAAATACTTTTGTACATCAAGCAAATATAATTTATCATTATGTACACTGGATGAAAAATTAAAAACTAGTCATTTCAAAGTTAATATTATAAAACAAAAATATCATAAACTTAAGAGTCAAAATATTTCATGATTTTATGTCTAGATGTAAGGAAATGATTTCATTATGTTATGATGATTACAATTAAGAAGAAATTTTGTCCACAGTTCTATCTATTACAGTAGCATGACTTGTAATTATCCTAAAAAGTAAAAGTATCATTCATAAATATCATATATAAATAGATATTGGGATTGTCACTGCTTAAGAAAGAAGAGTCAACAGACTCTTTATCTTCTAATCTAAAACATTTTTAACAATGGTAAATTGGAAAAATATTTGCTCTAAAGTATTTGTAATGTAAATCATATTTATCTCAAAATGTTTCTACTCAAACTCTCTTGTATAAAATTACATTCTACCAGCTTAGAGCAATTTTCCTGTATAGTCATACAGTTTCAAATTTTACTGGATTACAATACTTTAAAAAAGTACACAAAGATAACAGGTAAAATAAGGGTCACAAATATAGTTATGCATTTTCACAGTAACACTGGGCAACAAACTGATAGTATTACTCAAAGCAAATCTTGGTTTGCAAGTGGGAAAGAGAAAGAGCAAGTTTACTCAGTCATGTACTGTATAGTAGTCCTTTACAGGCATATGTCATGGCATTACAAGGTGAAGTGTACATCCTCCCTCACAAGGCCATTTGCCCAGCTTATTTTGTTGGTTTCTTTGAAGTAAAGATCACAGATTTGTGTTAAGAGGATATATTCTCATCTGTTTTTCTGTGTGGCCAAAGTCTGAAATATTGCTTACAGAAATTGGAATGGAGTTTCTGGCAATAAGAATAACAGCCAGCACTTTACTGAGTACCCACTACATGCCAAAAACTAATCTCAGTGCATTATAAAAATATCAATGATAGCAAACAAATAGTAGTTTTTATTTGCTAATCAGGGTCCTAAGCATTTTTAATATATATTCACTTGTGAAATTCTCACAACAGTCATATGAATTAAGTGCTATTATTAACCCCATTTTACAGAGCAGGAAACAAAGACATAGAGAAATTAAGTACCTTTTCCCTGGTATCAGAGCTAACAGAACCAGGATGTATACCCAAACTTCCTGACTCCAAAGCCTGAGTGCTTAATCTTGAAGCCATGCTGCCATCCTATAGACCTCTACTAATTAGGGTGACATGGGGATAATAGAGGACATGAGACACAGTGTTATCTAGATCTAGAGAGGAATCATTGACATTATCAAGTCCAAGCTCTATTCTGACTGAGACTAATTATTTACCCAAGGCCCAAAGCCAGTTAGGTCAAAGCAGAAAGTATAGCCATGAGTTCTGATCATACCCATGGCCCTTTCTACTGCACAGGTTAAACTCTTGAGAAAAAAAACCTATCATTGATACTTCAAGGGCATTTTCTAGGTTTGTATAAGTAAAAAACTAAACTTGTATTCACATCTTATCTTATAAAGCAATAATGGCCAAATGCTATTGATATTTAAAATTCATTTTCAGGGTTGTAAACCTGATTAACTAAAAAGGACAGTGAAAACAATAAAACAGTTCATCAACCAGAAAAAAAGTATATTATTAGTGTTTATATTCTGAAACATATATTCAACTAGATTCTTCAAAACTGAAACTAAGAATAAAATTGCTAGTCTAAATCTATTTGCCATCCTAAGCTTGACATTTAATACTGTGAAATTTTACAGCACTCACAACGAAAATAAAAGCATAAAACTTCTATGGTTGGTAAAGATCTAAGTGTTTACTGTACCTAAGGAGATAAAATAATTTGCTTGCTGGATTTGCAAACAGAGAAGCAGAGTTTGGTAACTAATTAGTTGTGAAATGGGGGAGAGGAGGTTGAGTTTAAAATTTGCAACCTGGGAGATTTAGAGGGTGTGATACCATAAACCAAATTAGGAAACTCATGAAAGCATCAGTCTGGGAAGAAATTAGTTCAAATTATTTCAAGCCTGTTAAATTTGTAGTGTGGTAGGTTAAGCTGGCATAGCAGATAGTAGGGATGAAGGGTAGAAAGGTATTCTTCTGTTTCTTTCCCCCCTTTGTTACTTACATTTCGTCTTGGTACAATTGCGTTCTTTGAAAATATCTATCTTTAATAAAATCCTAGATTTCTACTATATGTGGTACTCCAAATGGTTTATTAGGTCCCTGAGGAAATCAAGATATTAGCTTCTTAGGCATGGTTTCAAACTTTTACTCCTTTTTATGCACTGCTATAGTAGGGTTTTTTTTCTGTAGTACTTCTATATTAAAAGTATGCAGCTTTCTTATAAATTGTTTGTTTTTCAGACATTACTTCTACCATAGCCTTCCTTAAAATACCCTAACTCTCCTAATATTCTCTCAAAGCCAATTTTTTAAAATTTAGTAAGTTCTAATATGGCCTTGAACCAAATCTTAAATGCTACCATATTTCAATCACTGGACTCCTATTAAAAAGAATAAAGATGTAATGGACAACTGAAATGCTGGTTGAGAGGCTATAAATGTGAAGAGCCAATAAGGCTATAAATCTTAACTCTCTATCACACACATGGTCTTCAAAGTGGGACATGGAAGGCATTTTACTGAGATATTGAGATATGGGAATAAACTGTTTATATATATATATTTGTATAAAATACTTTAAAATATGTCTATTTAGTATACATACATTTTAGTCCAGTATTTCATATTTATAATTTTATATGTATTAAAATAAATACATATATATTGAATTTGCCTGAATTTTTTATACTATGCAATAAAAATAAATAAATAATAATATCCTTCTAGAGGATATTAATATGCTCCATTTCACGTTCTTCATTTATCAAGAAATAGCTCAACTTTACTTACAGAGTTTATTATTTCATAGTGAAAAAGAGAAATCATTATAAGTTATTTATCTATCCATCCATCTACTGATATAAGAAACATTTATTAAAAATCTGTCTTCTTACCAGAAAAACATTATATCCTTATTCATAATTTTAACATTTGTGGGTCTAGAAAATTCCTTGCACACATTATGTGCCTGATAAATTTTGATGAATAAATGTATGAACTGACCTAGTTTGGTGTAGCTTCCCTAGAAAGAAATTGGAAAAATAGTTTTAAAGTTTTGGACACAGATGCTAGCTTAATGCAAGGTCTTTCTAAGTGTTAAAGTTAGTCAACAGTGGAATGGCTTCCTTAGATAGTGAGCCTCCCATCTTTGAAAACATTCACACAGAGCCTGGTGACCAGCTGCCAGAGATGTGATGCAGGTTGAGTGGCTACTTGATTGGGTAAGGAGTAAATGAGGCAACCTCTGAAGTACTTCCAACTCCAAGGTATATTGATGTTAGACTTATAATTTTTAGAGACATGCTGAAAATGCCCTGGTAAAAGATCTAATAGAATACTATTGAAAGTAATGTTTTTCTATTGTTTGTACCTATTAATGATTATTTCTCTAGTCTCTAGAATGCTTCGTAAGGACAAGCAGCTCTACTCCACATTAATGGATGATACTTGCATGGAGAGTCTCTCAGAATGGAGAATCAAAGAGCCAAGAGGCAGACAGAAGCACAAGCACTAGTGGAGAAGCAGAACAAGAGCTAAAAAACGAACTCAGGCCTAAATAACCCACAGAAGTAATGATCAAATACGTATAACTGAGATCTTCCTGAATACAAGAGATTTTTCCTTTATTTTACAAGCATTTCTTCCTGAGGTCAATTCTCCAGGTAAATAAACACAACATAACTTTATGAAGTACTAATATAAGAAACAGAAAATAGTAACTCAGTTCAGAAGACTAATCTCTATAACACTGCCCTAGTTAGCCCTCTCCACACTGATCCTTTATTCCTAAGACTTTATCTCCTAAGCATCATTATTAAGTTTATACTCTACCTCTTTATTCTTTTACTATGTAACTGGTAATTATTCGAATGTTGGTTCAGGCCTGCGTGTTTCTTTTCTTCCTCAGGTGGATTGAGGGCTATTTAAAGATAAAGACTTTGTCTTGTAATGATCTTCCCCAGAAATCAATGGAATGTTAATGTTAACAATTTTCTCCTCCTGGAAGTCCCTCTCCCTTTTCCCAGATGTCCGAACTCTTTCATTACTACAGGGCCAGTTATTGTGTGGAGTCTTTCAAAGGTTCTATAGCTCTTAATAACAACTTCCTTTTCTGAACTCTTATGTAGAGTGTTTATTGTCTCCACCACTAATTGGAACTGAGCATATGTCACCTTGCCCTTGGCAACACTTCTGCTGTCTGAGCCAAAAACAGGATCCTTCCCCAGGAGAGAAAGCATGCCAACGTTGTGAACCCATGAGAAGCTTATTTGTCCTCCTCCATACATAGGAACCTTGAGGAATCCCAAAATACTGCCCATGGTCTAGTGAGAGGGCCAAAAGGTTTAACAGGATGAAGATGATATCCTGGTACCATGCAGTTTAATCGCAGCTAACTGGGGTACAGCTGTAGTAACTATCTTTCAGTGCCACCACAATGATAAACCTTAGGTAGGACAAAAAGCCTCAGTAGGACCTTAAGCAAAATCAGTTACAGTAGGACCTTAAGTAAAATCAGTTACAGGTTATCGAGAGCTCTCCAAGGTACCAAGTGACTAGAGCCACTCAGTCTACCCACCCAATGGTAAGAGTTCTGCTTCTCTGTGTTCTTTAGGTGACACTGTTTATTTACTTGTTTATATATATACTTATTTATGTGACTCTCACTATTATAATGCCAGACACCTGCCTTAATCTGAATCCTACTGTACCTAGCAAAATGCTATAGTGCACCTATTATCCTGACTTAATTATGACATGTTTTTGCAACTGGCCTGGTTATCTACACTGTTGACCAGCAGCAAAATTTCCTGACCAAATTTCCAATGGGCATTTAAAAAATGTATATATCTAGTCTCCCAACATTAGTGAAAGCTCTTAAAAGAGAAATTGTGCCTCTGTGTATCAATAACTCTTGTTGATAATGAATACTTAATTTTTCTTTGACTTCTATGTATACAGTCTAGTGCAGGCCTCTGTCATGAGTGACCACACAGTGAATTCTTGTTTGGCTGACCTAAACTGAAGAAACCAAACCCAGTGCTCGAGTGATGCCTACAAGTGAAACAGAGAAGTACACTTAGCTTATGCAACTCTCTGAGTGTATTGTCTAACTAGCCCTCCAAACCAGATCTGGACAGACTTCCAGCTTAGATTTAGGTTAGTGCTATATAGTAGAATAAAAGAAAAAAAGAGTATGGTTACATGTGTAAATATCTAACTGTGTTTCTGGATGCAAAGAAACTCCCATGCATTACTGATTTGTAAAAGATTGCACAAAGGATGCAATATATTGAAAATAATTTTCTAAAATATTGCTGGAGCAATAAAGTGCTGCTGGATGATTTCTAAAGTATGCTGCTGGAGCATCCCATAAATTTGCATGGGACATTTAAATAACTCTATGTGAACCATAAACTTATTCTAAAAATTGCTTTTTAAATAAATTAGGCTTCAGTTCCTTAATTAATGATTTCTAGGCTAGTAAAAGCACTAATACATTTAGTTGTCACTTCAATAATATCAAAATAAAATGTGCAGCAACTACTAGCCCCCATCAATGACACTGAAAGTTTTTGCCAGTTTTAACCAGATCATCAACAACTATATGTCATCATATCTGGATGCATCTGAATGTGAAAATAAGAACTCCTACCATTAATTTAAGAATATAATTACTCCCAGAAGCAACAAAAAAATGGCGTTTTCAATTTTATAGGTAGTTTCATCATTATAAAATATGAAATTATATAACTGTTACATCTTATAGCATTTTATCCTTAGATCACAATCTATATCACAAAACCTTTTCATTATTATCATACACATTTGTATTCTGCCTCAGCACACAGTGGGCTCTCAATTGATATTGGCTGGATAAATATATAGTGGAATATGCTTGAGTATTCCATTTCTTCTTATGTTATCTTGTATTTCTTATCTCTCTTGTATTGTGTCACTTAGCTAAGACATTTCATCTTTTATTCCTTTTAGATTTTCTTGGCATTTTTCCTCTCACTGACTGCATTACACTTGATCTCACAGTTCACAATTTTACCTAAAAATTATTTGTGTAATTTATGTCTCTAATATCTATATTCTTCCCTCCACTGAAGGAGGGTACATTGAAGAGGATGATGCAGATGTTAAAGTATGACAGTCGAATAATGATGGCAAAGATAATACAGGCAATAAAATAGGAGTATGTGGAAAAACAGAAAAATAGTGTCTGGGGGACAGTAGGTATTCAATACATATTTATTAAATAAATATAAAAGTGAATGAATGAACTCAAACTTCACTTTTTCTTTTAAACTTTCCTAACCTTTGGAACTGAATTAATTCATCCCTTTCTGCTGTTCTGTAAAATAATCACAACAATAATAGTAGTTCATAGGTACCGGGAGATTGTTTTGTGTCAGACATCATTTATAATGCTTTCAAGGTATTAACTTACTTCATCCTCACAGCAGCTCCATAGGGTAGCTACAATAAGCTCCTCATTTTATAGATAAAGATACTCAGACACAGAGAAGTTAACCTACCCCAGGTCACACAGTTAAAAATCAGTCAACAAACTGCCCACCCACAAGCAGACAAGAACTCCTTGACATAAGCATTTTGTATTGTTTATCTCAGTTTCTCCAATGTCTAGTTATAGAACAGCACCTAGAATATAGCAAGTGCTTGGTAATTTTTGATAAATGAATGCATGGATATCTTAAGAGTAATGAATAATATGAACCAACCATACAATATAAAACCAATTCCTGACATACTTGCCAACTACAGGTCTCCAAAGTTGAGAGGAGCTCCCAGCCATTTTCCCTATCACAGGGGATGCTCTGCCTAACCCTTTCCTCTCTTTGCTTCTGGACGAGGAAATATTAATTTGATCTCTGTTATATCACGCTGCTGTCATCCTCACTTCCTTATATCATCAGCCTCACTGGCCTTATTTCTAGTTCTTAAACACGCCAAGCATGTTCCCACCCGAAAGCCTTTTCTGTTCTTTCTGTTGGAAATGCTCTTTTGCCAAATTTTCTCATGGGTAGAGACCTTTAGCCAGTCAGATCTCAGCTCAGTCATGATCTGCTCAATGAAGTTTCCTTGACCAAATATAAAATTACCTTAGGCGGAAGCCATGTGCTCCAGTTCAGCTTGGCAGGGAGATAAACTGTGGAATTTTATTTTATTTTATTTTATTTTATTTTTTTATTTTTTTTGCTGTACGCGGGCCTCTCACTGCTGTGGCCTCTCCCGTTGCGGAGCACAGGCTCCGGACACACAGGCTCCGCGGCCATGGCTCGCGGGCCCAGCCGCTCTGCGGCATGTGGGATCTTCCGGGATCGGGGCACGAACCCGTGTCCCCTGCATCGGCAGGCGGACTCTCAACCACTGCGCCACCAGGGAAGCCCAACTGTGGAATTTTAGATACAAGTTCTGGTTATTATAAAGTAACTTACTTCTAACTTATATTGCCCTTTGGGCATTTTTCTCCCAAAAGTAACTCAGAAATAAGAGCAGTAGCTGGGCCAAAACAAGCTGTAGGCCCGCCTGTAATCTTTGGCCATTATACAATCGAATAGCACCCCAAATTCTATGATTAACCCTACAAATATTCATTTGCTTCCTGACTGAAAAGGGAAAATTAATGTACGAATGAGCAAAGTCATGGTGACAGAAAGTGACAAAGAACAATCTTGAAGGGAAAAATAAAATGCAAAATAGTATTCCATTGTTAAAATCTAACTAGATATATATGAAATTCAGGTCTTTTTATAAACCACCAAGCCATAAAATTGGTCCCCTAGGCAGTCACCTCTGCAATCACCATTGTCAAGCCTTCAAATGACATGAGAGGATTATCCAATTTTCTGGATCCCTTTCTCACTATCCACTAGGCCAGAGTGTCTCAACCTCAGCACTAATGACATTTGAGGCCCGATAATTCCTTGTTGTAGAAGTGTGTTCTGTGCACTGTAGTATGTTTAGCAGCTTCTCTGACTGCCACTCACTGGATACAATTAGCAACCACCCCCATTCCCACACCAAGATATGATGATCAAAAATATCTCCAGACATTGCTAAATGTCCCCAGGGGGATAAAATTGCCCTCAGTTGAGAACTCTAGAAATAATTCCTTCTAAATCCACTGTAGTTTGGACCAGAGTATGAGAAGAACTACAGGTTTACAGCTATGTGGCTTGCATTTCACTTAAACTTGTAGCAGTCTTTTCAACAAACAATGCTGGGAAAACTATACATTCACATGTAAAAGAATGAAGTTGGACCTTTACCTTACACCCTAACAAAAGTTAACTCAAAGTGAATCAAAGACCTAAGCATAAGAGCTATGACTATAAACTCCTAGAAGGAAACATAGGAGAAAAGTTTTATGACTTTAGATTTGGCAATGATTTCTTAGCTATGACACCAAAAGCACAGGCAACAAAAGTAAAATTAGACTACATAAAAAATTAAAACTTCTGTGCATCAAAAGATACACCCAACAGAGTGAAAAGGCAACCTATAAAATGGGAGAAAATATTTGCAAATCCTATATCAGATAAGGAGTTAATATCCAGAATATAGAAAGAGTTCAACAACAACAACAAAACAACACAATTAAAAAATGGGTAAAAGGGACTTCCCTGGTGGTACAGTGGTTAAGAATCCACCTGCCAAAGCTGGGGACACAGGTTCAAGCCCTGGTTCAGGAAGATCCCACATGCCACGGAACATCGAAGCCCGTGTGCCACAATTACTAAGCCCGTGCACCACAACTACTGAGTCTGTGCACCACAACTACTGAGCCTGTGCACCACAACTACTGAAGCCTGCGCGCCTAGAGGCCCTGCTCTGCAACAAGAGAAGCCACCGCAATGAGAAGCCCACACATTGCAATAAAGAATAGCCCCCCACTCACCACAATTAGAGAAAGCCTGCAAGCAGCAACGAAGACCAAATAATATTTATTTACTTATCCAAAAAATAAATAAATAAAAAATTTTAAAAATAGCCCCTATTTTTTTAAAAAATGGGTAAAAGACTTGAATATACATTTCTCCAAGAAGATATAAAAATGGCCAACAAACACATGAAAAGATGCTCAATGTCTCTATTAGGTAAATGCAAATCAAAACTACAATGAGATATTAGATACATCTTATACTCAGTAGGGCAACTACTGTCAAAAAAACAGAAAATAACAAGTGTTGGCAAGGATGTGGAAAAACTGGAACACCTGTGCATTGTTGGTGGGAATGTAAAATGGTGCAGCCATTAGGGAAAACAACCACTATGATGTTTCTTCAAAGAATTAAAAATAGAATTAGCATATGATCCAGCAATTCTACTTCCGGGCATATACCTCAAAGAATTGAAAGCAGGGTCTCAAAGAGATATTTGTATACCCATGTTCATAGCAACATTATTCACAATAGCCAATCAGTGGAAGTATGAGACCAAAAGGTCCATAGGTGAATGAATAGATAAAATATGGTGGTTTCCAAAGGCTGGAAGGGAGAATGGGGAGTTGTTGTTTAATGGGTATAAAGTTTCAGTTTTGCAAAATGAATGTGTTCTGGAAATTGGTTGCAAAATAATATGAATGCTCTTAACACTACTGAACTATATACTTAGAAATACTTTAGACAGTAAATTTTATGTTATGTGTATTTTACCACAATTAATTTTTAAAAATTGTTATCAGTAAGGAGCGATGAGTGAAACGAAGACAAATTCTCTCAGATTTGGAAATCCAAGATGCAAAGCATCATCCTAGGAGTATCAAGGCTTTAAATATGGGTTATTATTAGATACTAGGACCCACCGGCATCTCTGAAAAAAAGAGCAGCCTCTCCACTGAGTACCACTGTGAGTTGCCTTTTGTTCTGCATATTTCAAAGTATGTCAAACTCAGTCATTATTTCACCCATTCTTTTTTTTTTTTTTAAGAAGATGTTGGGGGTAGGAGTTTATTAATTAATTAATTTATTTTTGCTCTGTTGGGTCTTTGTTTCTGTGCGAGGGCTTTCTCTAGCTGTGGCAAGCAGGGGCCACTCTTCATCGTGGTGTGCGGGCCTCTCACTATCGGAGCCTCTGTTGTTGCGGAGCACAGGCTCCAGACGCGCAGGCTCAGTAGTTGTGGCTCACGGGCCTAGTTGCTCCGCGTCATGTGGGATCCTCTCAGACCAGGGCTTGAACCCGTGTCCCCTGCATTAGCAGGCAGATTTGCAACCACTGCACCACCAGGGAAGCCCCTCACCCATTCTTAATTAAACACTTAAGTAAATAAAAATTCATCCAGTGCTGATTATAAGTCAAGCATAGCACTGAGGGAGGAAGAGTGTGTAATTCAATTCTGGGGAAGTAATATTTGATTTTTGGAAATCTGCAGCTGAACACAATCATAGCATAGTTTAGTAGTTAAGAACACAGACTCGGGCCTGACTACCTAGGTTTGAATTCTGGCTCTGCCACTTGCTAGCAGTGGTCATTTTGCTTTTTTGCCTCAGTTTCCTCATCCTTAAATTGGGGTTACTAATAATACCTTATTCATAAAGTTGCTATGAGGATTAAATGGTTTAATATTTTTGAAGCTGTTAGAACATTACCGGATGTGTAATAAGGGCTACATAAGTACTCATTAAACAAATTCACAAACATGTGCTGAGCACCTAATTAAATAAAAAAGACCCTGCTAGAAGCTTGAACATTTGCTTGAACTGTGCCCTAGAACCTACTACTTAACATAGTGAAAGGGGATCCCTAGATGTTGGGCTATTTCAAGAAAATGTTCAAGTCCTTGAAAATATCCCCTCCATCTGTGATGAGTGAGAACAGATTGTTTAATGAAGAGGAGGTGTGACGACTGCTAAGTTTCCTCGTACCGGACTCACAGTGTAGTTACTTCTCCTGTCCTCACAGATTTGAACTGCACAGAAGGAAGTGGGGAGCAAGCACGTTGTCATGGTGTGCAAACTATGATTGTTTTCAAAGAGAAATGCACCATTAAAATCAAATGTTGTTTAAGAAAAAAAAAGCAAAAACAAAAAAATGCGAAGTTAAAAACGTATCTACTCTATCAAAGTAGAGTCATGGATAGAATTATAATGATGCTCTCCGAGCAGGAGCCTGAGCTGCATTACAAATGTGAAATCTTTTATGAGAACCAGATGGAAACAATAAATGCCTAGAGAATTGAGAACATGTTAAAAATGAAA